>NC_138177.1:165132775-165296070 GCF_964165515.1 Mesoplodon bidens | reverse complement strand
TCAAGTGTGTGTGCATGTTTCTGTTTGAAATGCATACACAGTTCCTGAAACAGGAATACATTTTAGGGTGTGTCATGGAGCTAGTCTACGGTTGTCAATGAAGTTCTCAGGGTCGCTACACTAGCCACTTGATATCTTATAAATAAACAGTACTGATATTTGTTTATAAATCTAACCTTGTCTAGAATATATAACTGGATTTCATAGCAACTGAATTCTGCAGTCCACAAATAACATCCTCACACGAATTCAAAGAAGTCAATAGCTGGATGCTTTTTATTGTGATCTGTGCCTGTAGCCTCCTCCAGGCAGGGCAGGAGTTGGTCTCCAGAGGCAAAGCAGAGACAAGTTGGGATTTTTTTGGCCGCACTGCACAGCTTGCAGGATCTTAGTTCCCCGACCAGGGATTGAATCCAGGCTACAACAGTGAAAGCGCTGAGTCTTAACCACTGGACCTCCAGGGAATTCCCGACAAGTTGGAATTAAGGCAGTATTGCTCAGTCTGTGAGGGATAATCCATGCTTCCTTAGCATTAACAGAGATAGCCCAATGCAAGTGCTGGATCAGGAGAGAAGGAGATGCATTTAAATATTTTTGTTTCATTTTAAGCCCTTCTAAATGCATTTTTATTCCTCACTTTCCCCTCTCCTTCTCAGTGATGCTTCGCTTACGAGCTACTTTCTCCTCATATCCAGAGTGCCCCATCCATGTTGGTGCAGTGGGCGGCTTCTCAGCAGAGTCTTGGGGCCACCTGTTTTTCTGTTCCTCCAGGCCTGGGCATCCTGAAGTGAGACCACCTGGCACACTCATCCCTAAAATCCTTGGAATCATCTCCATTCTGAAAACTTCCGTTCTCGGTTCTCCCTCCCAGGCAGTGGTGGGTATGGGAGCAGACCAGCATATAGGATTACCAGGGCTGAATTTTGTTTATTTAGCAGGATACACAGCATCTATGAAGTTGGCTTTTTCATTAACTTGATTTGAGACTCTGCAAGCTATCTTCTTAATGCTAGTATTAGTGACTTTAAACTTCTTGAATTGATCCTTCTAGAAATGCTTAATTTAGATACTCTGATTACGTAGGGGAAGGAACCATAAAGACCATCTTTCTGATCAGCTTTATTGTTTATTCTCTGAGCAGCTAGTTTGACCATTCTGAAGAAAATAGATGTGGCACTGATTGTCCCATCACCTCTGCCAGGATGCATGATCCTGTAAAAACTACTTTTTTAAAGAGTGAACCATTCTGAATGCCCTGCTTTATAAAGGCCTAAGCCAAGACCCATAGCCTTTAGATTCATCATTTCTGTTTTGTGCTATTTGTGACGCAGGCTATGTTTGAATGACCTGGAAAAGCTCATTTAGTTTAACTTTTAGTTTAACCAACAGTCCTTAAAGTTTGCCTTCTATTAGCTCATTTTGTTCTTGAGATACTGCCACTATTCTTGCTGACTATTGCTATGGATACACCAAGCCAAAGACTTAAACTTTCTGCTCAGTGTTTTATTGCATCCGGTTACCAGCAATGATTGTTTTCCTCAAGTAGGATGCCGATCCTTAACTTAGGTGCATGGTCTTTCATAATGTCTTCTGGGAAAGATCTTTAAAAATAATTTTTTCTTTAAATGTACATGGTAATTTAAAAAAAACTTATCCTAATAACTTGAAAATTTGGAAAAATTTTTTCTGCTGCCAAAAAAATTATTTTCATACATATACAAGTTCCATTTGAATGTTCCTGCATTAGCAATCTTAACAATCTATTCCACTTGTTTGCATTTCTGTCTTTTAAAAGTTCATATACAAGGTAAATTACATTTTTCCTTTTCTTTTTACTTTTTGTGGTTTTTTCCCTTGCTTTTCCTTCATTTTGAAAACATTCTGACAAGACTTTTTTTTAACAGTCCTTTTTTTAATGTCATGCAAACCAAAAATTTTTTCCTGAGTATCCATTTTGAATTCAGTTCTGTAGTAAATGTTACCAGTTTTGTCTCTTAACTATCTATTGTTGACTGCCTCCCAGTTTTTAATTAATCACAATCCACTTTGCTTGTCCCACTCTTAAAATATCCATATATACTTTTTTTTATTGGAGTATAGTTGCTTTACAATGTTGTATTAGTTTCTGCTGTACAGCCAAGTGAATCAGCCACACGCAATATCTATATACTTTTAAATTTATGCTTTTATTCTTGCATTTTTATCCCTTCATGTCTTCTGCAGGTTGCTCTCTAACAGTTTTCCATTGACCTTTCTATACTACCATATTCTCCTCTCTTTTTTTTTGGCCACGCTGCACGGCATTTGGGATCTTAGTTCCCCAACCAGGGATCGAACCTGCGCCCCCTCCAGTGGAAGTGTGGAGTTGTAACCACTGGACCATCAGAGAAGTCCTCTTATTTATTTTTTAAATATCGAGGAATATTTGATTATTTTTTTCTCTTCTTCTTTTTTTTTTTTTTTGCAGTATGCGGGCCTCTCACTGTTGTGGCCTCTCCCGTTGCGGAGCACAGGCTCCGGACACACATGCTCAGCGGCTATGGCTCATGGGCCTAGCCGCTCCGTGGCATGTGGGATCTTCCCGGACCGGGGCACGAACCCATGTCCCCTCCATCGGACTCTCAACCCCTGCGCCACCAGGGAAGTCCTCTTCTTTTTCTTTATTCATTAGCCTTCCATATCATAGAGAACCCATTACTTTAGGTTTTTTTTTAAATAAAACCATTTTTCTCATGGTTTTATACTTATAAGATGCCTTAGTCTTTTTATTTTTTAGTATCCTATAAAATTCACAGCCTCCATCTCAACATTTTATAGTTTGTCGAAATTGTAACAAAAACTCTTCAATTTGAAGAAAATCTGAGTTCATTTCTAGCTTTCCTTCCCTGATAAATGCACTTTTTGATCATATTTGTTTATTGTTCTATGGGCAATAAAAGCAGTGGGTGACCTCCAGGCACACCTTGTGGTTTATTGTTTCTAAAGGACATTCTTTTCCTTTCCTTATAGTTTTATTTTATTCTCCCTCTGAACTATGCCTGAAAGATTAGACTTACTCTGTGTGGCCTTTGAGGACAGACCCAGGACTAATGGATGGGACTGATAGGGAGGCAGGTTTTGGCTCAACCTGAGGAAAGATGTTCTCTTAAGCTTTTGGAAAAGACAAGAAGCTTCCTGGAGAAATAGTGAGTTCCCTGTCTTTGGAGGTATTTAGAAAGAGACTGAATTTGATTTTCTGCCTTGGTAACGTAGCCATCTTTTTTCATTTTGATACCCAGCAATTCTTATTAATCAGGAGTTACAGAGTTAGAGAGGTCAGGACCTAACACAGGAAAGACACAACTAGTTTAGCCAACAATCTATTGGTATAGGAAGAATCCTCCCCCAAGAAGCAGGTAGAGCCAAAGCAATCTTGAGAATGAAGAACAAAGTTGGAGGTGTCACACTTTACGATTTCAAACTGTATTACAAATCTGCAGTAATAAAAACAGTATGGGATTGGCACAAGAACAGACACATGGACTGATGGAACAGAATAGAGAGCCCAGAAATAAACTCACACTTATGTGAGCAATTAATCTACAACAAAAGAGGCAAGAATATACAGTGGGGAAAAGACAGCCTTTTCACTAAATGGTGTTGGGAAAATTAGACAGCTACATGCAAAAGAATCAAACTGGACTACTTTCTCACACTACTTAGAAGAATAACTCAAAATAGATTAAAGACTTGAATGTAAGACCTGAAAGCATTAAACTCCTAGAAGAAAACATTGACAGTATGCTCTTTGACATTGGTCTTAGCAATGTTTTTTGGATATGTATCCTCATGCAAGGGAAACAAAAGCAAAGGTAAACAAATAGGACTACCTCAGACTAAAAAGCTTTTGCACAATGAAGGAAACTATCCATAAGATGAAAAGGCAACCCACTGAATGAGAGAAGATATTTGCAAACGATATATCCGATAAGGGGTTAATATCCAAAATGTACAAAAAATTCATATATCTCAACATCAAAAAAGCAGACAGTTCTATTTAAAAATGGGCAGAGGGGACCTCCCTGGTGACGTAGTGGTTAAGAATCAGCCTGGCAATGCAGGGGACATGGGATCAAGCCCTGGTCCAGCAAGATCCCACATGCCACAGAGCAACTAAGCCTGTGCTCCACAAATACTGAACCTGCACTCTAGAGCCCGCGAGCCACAACTACTGAGCCCGTGTGCCACAACTACTGAAGCCTGCCCGCCACAGAGCTCGTGCTCCACAACAAGAAAAGCCACCGCAATGAGAAGCCCACGCACCACAACTAAGAGTAGCCCCCACTTGACACAACTAGAGAAAGCCCGCACGCAGCAATGAAGACCCAATGCAGCCGTAAATAAATAAAGTTTATCAAAAAAAAAAATGGGCAGAGGGCCTGAATAGACGTTTTTCCAAAGAAGACATACAGATGGCCTACAGTCACATGAAAAAATGTTCAACATCACTAATCATCAGGGAAATGCAAATCAAAACCACAATGAGATACCGCCTCACACATGTCAGAATGGCTATCAAAAAGATAACAAACAACAAGTGTCGATGAGGATGTGGAGAAAATAGAACCCTTGTGCACTGTTGGTGGGATTGTAAGTTGGTGCAGCCACTAGTATGGAGGTTCCTCAAAGAATTAAAAATAGTACTGCCATATGATCCAGCAACTTCACTTCTAATTATTTATCCGAAGAAAACAAAAATGCTAATTGAAAAAAATATATACACCCCAATGTTCATTGTAGCATTAGTTACAGCCAAGATAATGAAAGCAGCCTAAGTGACCATTGATAGATGGATAAAGAAGCTATGTACACACACACAGTGGAGTACTACTCATCCATAAAAAATGAAATCTTGCTGTTTGCAACAACATGGATGGATCTAGAGGGTATATGCTAAATGAAATAAGTTGGAGAAAGACCAATACTGCATGATCTCATGTATATGTGAATCTAAAAAATAAAACAAAGCAAAATGAAAACATGCTCGTAGGTACGGAGAACAAACAGGTAGTTGTCAGAAGGGTGGGGGTGGGGGATGGGCAAAATAGGTGGAAGGAGATTAAGAGGTATAGACCTCCAGTTATATAATCAGTAAGTCACGGGGATGTAATATACAGCATAAAGAATATGGTCAATAATATAATAATGTTATATGGGGACAGATGTTTACTAGACTTACGGTGATCATGATATATGCAAATGTCAAATCATTATGTATGAAACTAACATAATATTGAATGTCAACTATATTTCAGTTAAAAAAAAAGAAGAAGCAGGTAGAGCAGAGTATTAGGATCTGTGAGGACAAGAAGAAGTTAGTTATACTAGCCCATTACTCCATTTCATTTGTTGCTCTGGTTATGGGTTTACCTAGATTCTGTTGGGTTGAGGGAAGACAGTCCCTTGGTGAGCATGAAAACCGGTGGAGACAGTGACGGTTCCTTTCAATATTTTCTCCTGCATGCCTTGTTTTATTATTTTACATTTACTTTTTGTTACCCAGTAATTCTGCATGTTTATCAGTTAGAAAAGCAGGGATCCATTCTTCCTCTAACATTCTTCTCATATGCTTCATGTAGACTGAGAGGGAATATTCTTATCAATGGAGTGTGTCTTCCCATTCTAGCCATAGAAATGTTTGACTTGGTAACTATGAGGAAGTTTGTCCAGTGGTTCACCTTGTTATTCGGAGTTTCTACCTGTGTAGAGAATTACTAGTTATTAGATGTTGTTTAAGATGTAGGAAAGAACCAACAGCAAGGGATATCTAGAGTAGTTGCTATATTGATATAGGGAGTTGAGAATCAGTATTTGCAGTATCTGTTAGGAGAAACAGGTTTGTGTTTTACTTTAAAGGTTGCCCTGGGAAAAATAAAGAGCTTCCTTTGGGAAGTCTGTAGAGAAGGGCAGGATTTGACTCTCTTGGCAGTGATTCCTTAACTTGTTTGGGTCTAAGACACCTCTGACCAGCCTTAGAAAGCTATGGATTCTCACCCTAGAAACCATCCATTGTATGTATGCATAGAATTGTACATACAGTTTCAGAGCTTTACAGATTCCCTGAAACTTGTCCTCGTTAAGAGACTCTACTAAAAGGATGGAGTTCACCTGGCACTTTGACAAAATGTAGTGCTCAGAGACTATTACTGGGAGGAATCTGTTGAAAACCCCAGGTTGTGGTGTGACTTTGCAGTTTGCCACCTCTTTGTTCTTTTCCTAACTAAATATTGCAGAATTCTTGATCTTGGAAGTGACAATGAACAGGCCAGTTGTAGTGGGGGAAGTTGGCTTCTTTCCTATTAATTTCATCTTCTATCACTTTTTAAAAAGACTGACTGCTCCTGGGGCGGAACACAGCAGCTGCACCACATCATGGGCTGTGGAGCAGAAAACGAAGAGTCAAAAACTCTATGGGTAGCTTTAAAGAAAAACACATGAACTTACACTTGATAATTTATCCAGATTCTAGGGAAATTATCTAATCACAAAAAATTATGACTCTCACCCATAAATAACCAGAGATCTTCAATGAACCTGGAACAGAATATCCTTGGCTCTTGTGAGAAGGCATTTATTTTAGTCCTGAATGTGAGCAGAGATGCTGCAGGAATGCTGTAGGTTGTGGCTTTGGTTGGTATAGTTATCTGATGGCTACCTCACCTGTGCAGTTTAGCAAATACTCTCAAGTCAGGTGTGTATTTTGCTTGATGCTGGCAATTCAAGTAGTTGCTCCTGCTCTTGCACTTGCAGTCAAGTGGCCTATGATGTGAACTCAGGTAGAAAAAAGTTTATCAATCCAACTGATTTTTTCCCCCTCCATTTTTCCACTCAGCTTTTCCCCAGACCTGGCTCTGGACTCACCAGGCACTGACCACTTTGTCATCATTGCCCAACTGAAGGAAGAAGTAGCCACTCTAAAGAAGATGCTGCATCAAAAGGATCAAATGATTTTAGAGAAAGAGAAAAAGGTACTGTTTAGTTAGTGCTTCTCAGGTCAGAATGAGACAGGCGGGTATATGTGGTGCAGGGCATGATGCTAACTGCTTTTTTGTTTTTGTTTTTTATAAATTTATTTATCTTTGGCTGCGTTTGGTCTTCATTGCTGTGCGCGGGCTTTCTCTAGTTGCGGTGAGCGGGGGCTACTCTTTGTTGCGGTACGTGGGCTTCTCATTGCGGTGGCTTCTCCCTTGTTGCGCGGTTTCTCTCTTGCACATGGGCTTCAGTAGTTGTGGCATATGGACTCAGTAGTTGTGGCTCGCGGGGTCTAGAACGCAGGCTCAGTAGTTGTGGCGCACGGGCTTAGTTGCTCCGTGGCATGTCGGATCTTCCCGGACCAGGGCTCGAGCCCGTGTCCACTGCATTGGCAGGCGGATTCCTAACCACTGTGCCACCAGGGAAGTCCCAAAAGTTGATTTTTCTTTCTTGCATTTGGAGGAAGCTTCCACTTCTAAGGGAGGACCGATGTTGACCAAGCTTACAGAGATGATGTGTAAAACTAATGTCTGCCTCTTAATTCACAACTATAATGTCTGCCTCTTAATATAATAGAGTACTACTCTTTTCAGCATAAGCTTTCTAGGAAGCTTGTAATCAGAGGGTGCTGAATGAGCACGGAGTTGGGACAAGAGGAAGTAGTTACATAATTGGAATTTTTAGTGCTCTCAGGCTAGGGGAACCTGATGCCTCCGTCTCTATTATTGGGATGGCTGTGTCCAGGGGACAGTAATACTCAAAATATGTGGATCAGGTCTCTCTCCTCCCTGGACAGTGTTCAGGTAGGCCTTCCTCTGTAACTGCATCACTTTGTTTCTATTGCTGATAACTCCCTTCCTGAGTGACCTACTCTTTGAGCTCATTAGTATCTTCAGTAAAGCCTTATTCTGGTCTAAGAGCCATCTCCCCCTCTTTAGGGGAATTTTTTATGTCCTTGTTCTGATTCATATCTATTGTTTCTTATTTTCAGATTGTTAGAGAATATCTCATTTTTGCCTTAATATTTTAATAACAATAAAAATAATAGCTAACTTTTTTGGATGCTTACTGTGTGCCTTACCCCATTCTAAGTGCTTATATATATTAACTCATTTATCCCCATAACAACACTTTGAGGTAGGAATTATTATTATCATCATTTCATAGATGAACAGTACCTTCAGTATTTTTCCCCTTAGGGTTCCTGTCCCTTCCTCTAGCTCTGTTTTCTTCCAGAGGCTGTATGTTGTTTTGCACTGTGTTCGGAATGCTATGATTCATTCTGAATGGCTAACAAAGACATTTATAATGTTAAAATCTTTACCTGCATTCTTTGCATCTGGTTTCTACCTCATCTTACAGATGAGGAAGTGGACCCAAGAGGATTAAACGACCAAGTTAAATGTCCGAATCACACAGCTGATAAATGGCAGAACAAAGGAATGAACCCAAATCTTTCTGACCCTACTGTTTCTACTGTGCTATGTTTCTACTCTGCCAGTAAGGTGGAGGTGCATGGGAAGAGACCAATATTCTTTCCAATTTACTACATGACTGTCAGATGAAAGCAGACCCAAGTATATTTTCTTCATGAACTAGATCAGAATGACACATAAAAGGATTTTTCAAAATAGAGACAAAATGAACACTTGTTTCTAGTGCTTTGCAATTGCGGGATTTTAGTTCCCTCACCAGGGATTGAACCTGGACCAGGGCAGTGAAAGTGCTGAGTCCTAACCACTGGACCACCAGAGAATTCCCACAAAGTTAGGGTTTTAGAAAGAGCAAAAACAAGTAGTAGATTATTTCCCATAACTTTCAGGATCAAGGTCACACTCTTGGGTTGGAACACAGGCTCTTCCACATCATGCCTGCCTATCAGTAGCCTCATCTCCTGGCGCTCTCATCAGTCATTTGAACACGCTCTCAATTATCTTGCACTCTGCCTGTGCCCATACTGTTGCCTTTGCTCGGATGCCCTTTTCCTTACCTCATGTGCCAGTTGCTGCTTGTACCTCAAAACTCAGCTCACACATCACTTCTCTGATTTAGATACCTCTTCTCTGTGTTCCTTGAATAGCATAGTCAATAGAAGAAGGGCTGGAGTTTGAATTCTAGCTCTGCTGCTTGCTAACATGTATGATATTGGCCACTTTACTTAACCCTTTCTAAGCCTTTGATGTTCCCATCTATAAAATGGGAAGAATAACATTACTCACCCACAGGGTTGTCATAGAATTGAATGAAATAATATAATCAAACAGTTTGCCTGGAACAAGGTAAAAATTCAGTAAATGGCAGCAGCTGTTATTCTCATGGCTTCTCTCAAACTGTCAGTCATATTTGTTGTAATCACTGATTTATTTGGAGGTATTTGAAAGATTATTGCATATATTAAATACATGAAATACCTAAAACCTTCTAGTAAGTGGTTAAGTATCAAACATGCTATTTCAGGATTTTGTGTGATTTTCAGGAAATCATTAGAAAAAATAGGATACACAGTTCCCTGGCTTTGATTTAGGTATGAATCACTAGGAGAGCCCTGGATTTCATTAATTTGGGGGACCATTTAGCGCTCTGGTACCAAAACATTTCTCATTACACAGAGATTTCTTCTGGTCACTCTGCCTTTTTTTCCCTCAGATCACAGAGCTGAAGGCTGATTTTCAATACCAAGAATCTCAGATGAGAGCCAAAATGAACCAGATGGAGAAAACCCACAAAGAAGTTACAGAACAATTGCAGGTGACTCTGCCTATTTAATATGGTAACTCTGGTTTATTTAGCTGATGGTATTTTAAGTGATCATCTGTTAGATTTCTTTTTTCTCAGAGAATTGACAAATCACATTAATCCACCTTATAGATGTCTTTTAATATTTTCTCTTGGATGTGTTCTGATCTTTTTCCCTCAAAAACAGTGGAATTAATAAACGTGTTCTTTGATTTTTGGATAAACCAGATGTGATTCCAGATGTCTGAATTGTAAATTTTGTTTATCCAGCACATTAAGGCACTCCACGGTTCGTTTGTGTTGCATAAAGCATCCTTTTGTAATAGTGGATCCCAGGAGATTGAAGTACACTGATTAATCTCCAGCAAATACTTTCTTCCCTCTGAACCAAACCCTAGAGCTTTCTGTTGTTTTCTGCCTCTAGAATTTGTTCACCTCTTCCTGACCTCTGCATTGTCTCCCTTGGCATCTGCATGAAAAACATAGCCTATCCTGCTAAAACGTCTTGCGTGCACTGATTTTATTTATTTATTTATTTATTTTTAAGGCCAAAAACCGAGAGCTCCTGAAGCAGGCAGCTGCCTTGTCCAAGAGCAAGAAGTCAGAGAAGTCAGGAGCTATAACCTCTCCATGAGAGGCCACAAGGACGCTCCTGGCAATAGCAATGGATTCCTGGGTTCGGGTGGCAACGTAGCTGTTCTCTGGGAATTGCAAGCTTTCTTAAGAAATCTCTATTTTACTATAGTTATCCTTCTTTGTGTGATTGCAGTGGGGCTGAGTGGAAACACCTGGTTTGTGCTGTATTATGACTGCATGCTTGAATGTTTGGGGTTTCAGGCTCTCTCTCTCTCTCTCTCTCTCTCTCTCTCTCTCTCTCTCTCTCTCTCTCACTCACTCCCCTCTCTACCCCCAGCCCTCCTCTCAGTACTACTGTCTCTCTATCTGTCTCTCTTTTGTTACTTTTTTATGTGTGTGTGGTGGTCACTGCTCAGTGTTATGTGCAGAATGGTTTGGGTTTTTTTTTTTTGGTCCATCATTGCATCCTGCCATACCCATGAGCAAATAGTTGGCATTAATTACATATCACTGCCACCCTCTGAACTTTGAAAACTGCCACCTTAAGACTTGGTACAGTGGAAGAGAATTTTTCTCTCCAATAAACCTTTTGCTTCAGGGTATACTCTTGGGTTTTTTTCCAGGTGTATTACGTATGAACTTTGTACTATGTATAGCCAGAGTTTTATTTATTTTTTAAAAAAAGAAACTTTTTCTTGATAAAGGAGTAATGGTAGCCTAGCTTGTTCTTCTTGTAAAAATGATGCCTCTTAAAAAAAAAGTCCTACTCTCTAGCGTTTAGTAAAAGAATCAGATCTTTTCTTTCTTGTTACTTTGGAGTCTTAAAAACTGATTGCTAAGGTGAAACAATTCAATATGTAAGTTTGGAGTTAAGTGCCTTTTGGAGGATTTCTTGGAAGACCATGTAAGAAGATACTTAAGGGAGGTAGCAAAGATTGGGACAGTCTGTCTTTCTAAGTAAAGGCAGAAAGAAGGGTTGTCCAGGTTGTACTGGACACTTCTCTCTTCCACCTCTTTCTTGATTGTTTTATGTGACTGATTTTAAATTCTCACACTGCCACCTCTTTTTAAAAAAATGCCCTTTACTTATATCAGTTGTCATACTGGGCCATTTTCAGGTAACTTTTTTTTTTTACATGATTCAAAATGGGATAATATTCAGACTACAGAGCATTTTGGAGGTTAGTATGAGCTGCTCAAGTATGGACTGTAAGTCCTGGGAGAATGATATCACTGTACCTTTTCCCCACTCCTCCTCACCCACCCCAGCCTGTACACTCCCTGCCTTTAATGGAAATGTATTGAAAACAGGTGCTTCTCAAAAGCAGCTTGGCCGCAGCCTGAACTGTGTCCTCTTTTCCCTTCTTGATCCAATAGGCACATGGATTCTCTTTTCCAGGTGAAAGGATAGATTTGCATTTCTAGCCGTACTCTCGGGTCCTCTAGATGATGTTTGTGAAAGGAACTAGAGATGTGTAGTGTGCCATGAAACAGTAAAACCAGCTACCTTGGAATCATTAATGCAGGGGGTGGTACTAGAGTTAGAGGTAATCATAAGGTCAGATGACATTTGTACCTCAGTCTACCAAAAGTGTAGCAGTAAGTTTAACTTGCTAGGCATTTCCTAGGAGCAAATGCTTCTATTTTGTGAGCATTCTCACAAGTAGAGCCATGCATATAATTGGACAGAGATGTGGAAATGAGTGGCTTCCTTCTGGTAAGAGGAACAATGGACCATGTTACTTATCTATCACTCTAGTAGAGGATGTAATTTTCCCTCCTAAGCAAGGGAAATGGCAGTGCTACTTAGTTTTGTAACTTTTTGAATGAGAAACTTTTAGGTAAAGATAAACTGTCAGATAATATTTTCAGATGCATTTACATTGACTATGGGGAAAAGATTGTAAAAAAAGTTACATTTTTTTTTAAGTTCAAAGACTTGAGAAATTCTGTTACATGAAGTGACAATGTAAAAACACATTTAGTTTTATACTAAATCTTTTTTTAAGGTCTTGGCATTTAATATAAAGCAAATCCACACATTTTCTAACTTTCCACAAGTTCCAAAAAGGGAAGGAAGAAACCTCAGTCTTGAAATTTTGGTTTTTAAAACTCATGACACTGTTTTACCATGAAATTGAGTAGCTAACTTTTGGTAACACCTTTTGTTTATTTGTATGTTTGTAATAATGGACCTTTTAAAACACAGGAATGTTTTGGTTTGTACAGACTTTGAAAAATGTGTGTTAATAAAAATTCATATTGACTTACGTATAATTGTTTTTTTTTTTATTTATTTCTTGCTGGTTCATCAATAGACATATCCCATAATCCCCTGCAACCTAGAAAAGAGTCAGTTTGTCTTGCGTGTAGAATTTAAACAATTAAAAACCTAACAGTGCTAATAGGGAGTTTTATGTCCGTCAGAGAATAAAATCATTCTCTTTCTTCTTTGAGTTTATTTATTCAGTTTAAGTGCTTGCTTTGTTATAAGCACTGGTAAGCAATGAAGATACAGCAGTGAAGACAATTGACAAAGTTCCTCTCCTCATGAGGCTCCCATTTAATGGAATATTGGACAACACCATTGTTCCTTGATTTTATATTTACCATTATTACTCAGAATTAATACGGGATGAATCTTTAGAAGGTATGAGTGAAAGGTTTTTGAGATGTCATCTCAAGGAGAGGGATGTAGTGGTTTGAAACACTGGTGCTAGTAGGTTTCTAAATAACAGGTGCCTTTCAGACATTATCACTGTCACATCCTGGTCATTCTGTTCTGTAGGTGCAATGACAACTTATTTTCTCTAAATAATGATAGTTTTATAAGTGCTACGGTCTGAATGTTTACTGCCCCTCTCCTCTCCGCCGGATTCATACGTTGAGATCCTAACGTCTAGAGATGGTAGTATTAGGAGGTGGGGCCTTTAGGAGGAGCTTAGGTTCTGCCCTCATGAATGGGATTAGTGCCCTCATAAAGGATGCTCCAAAGAAATCCCTTGCCCCTTCTACCATATGAGGACAGAGCCAGAAGGTGCCAGCTATGAATCTGGAAGAGGGCCCTCACTAGAATGCGACCATGCTGACCCCTTGATCTTGAACCTCCCAGCTGCCAGAAATGTGAAAAATAAATTTCTGTTGTTTATAAGCTACCCGGTCTGTGATATGTTGTTAGAGCAGCCCAAACAGACTACGACAGTAGGTTACGTTTATGACCACATTTATGGTGTGAATTACCTTAATTTACCCATTTACACAGCCGTATAAACCGCTGTAGGGGAAGAATATAGTATAAACAGAGAAAGATATCATCTAGTTCTTCAGGAAGTCCTTCAACCACTCTTAACTAACCTTAAAAGCAACTTAGCAGGATTTTGGTTGCATCCTTTTCAGTTTAAGACCATATGTTACCTGCAGTATAGCTATCTTCAGCTAACCGTCAGTTCGAGGATTTTGGGGGACGGGCCGTTTTCGGGAAGGTCCAAACTGTCAGGACATACAGAGTCTTGTGGTTATTATTCCTGCATAACAAATTACCCCCAAATTTAGGTGTTTTTTTTTTGGCTGTGCCGGGGGCTTGTGGAATCTTGAGCTCCCTGACCAAGGCAGTGAAAGCACTGAGTCCTAACCACTGGACCGCCAGGGAACTCCCCAAAATTTAGTGTTTTAAAGCAAACATTTTAATATGCCCACAAACTCTGTTGATCAAGAATTTGGACAGGGCACTGTGGGGACAACTGGTCTTTGTTCTTTAATGTCTGGGTCCTCAGCTGGGAAGATTCAAAAGCTGGAGGAAACTTATTGGAACTGAAATCATCTATCTGAAGGCTCTGCTTACTTGTGTATCTAGTGCCTGGACTGAGATGACAAAGTCTAGTAATGCTGACTGAAGCACCTATGTAGGGCCCCTCCATATATACCTTGCCTTCTCCAACATGGTGGCCTCAAGGTAATCAGACTTCTTCCATGGTGGATCAAGACTCCAAGCACAAGTGAACAAATCTGAAGCTGTGTTTCATCATCTGACCTGTCCTCAGAGGTCACATTACCTCACTTCTGCAACATTTTATTGGTCAAAGCAGTCAGGAGTCCATCCAGACTCAAGGGGAGGGGACATAGATCCCTTCTCTTGATGAGGAGGTGACAAAGTAGAAGAGCATGTGGGATGGAAGCTACTGTGAAGGCTATTTTAAAAAATATAATCTGCCGGACTCCCCTGGTGGCGCAGTGGTTAAGAATCCGCCTGCCAATGCAGGGGACACGGGTTCGGCCCTGGTCCGGGAAGATCCCAAATGCTGCGGAGCAACTAAGCCCGTGTGCCACAACTACTGAGCCTGCTCTCTAGAGCCCGCGAGCCACAACTACTGAGCCCATGTTCCACAACTACTGAAGCCCATGCGCCTAGAGCCTGAGCTCCGGAACAAGAGAAGCCACCGCAACAAGACGCCCACGCACCACAGTGAAGAGAAGCCCCTGCTCGCCGCAACTAGAGAAAGCCTGCGCGCAACAACGAAGACCCAACAACGAAGACCCAACGAAGACCCAATAAATAAATTTATTTAAAAAATATATATATAGGGCTTCCCTGGTGGCGCAGTGGTTGAGAGTCCACCTGCCGATGCAGGGGATGTGGGTTCGTGCCCCGGTCCGGGAAGATCCCACATGCCGCGGAGCGGCTGGGCCCGTGAGCCGTGGCCGCTGAGCCTGTGCGTCTGGAGCCTGTGCTCCGCAACGGGAGAGGCCACAACAGTGAGATGCCCGCATACGGAAAAAAAAATTATATATATATATATATATATATATATATATATATATAAAATCTGCCACATAGAGAATGGATTTTGGAACCAAACCGAATTTAAGAAAACAAGGCACAAGGCAGAAGCTGCAATGTCTTTCATGGCCTATCTTTGGATGTCACACTGCATCATTTCTGCAATACCCTATTGGTTACAGCGGACAAATTACTGACACTGGACTTCCCTGGTGGCACGGTGGTTAAGAATCCGCCTGCCAATGAAGGGCACACCGGTTCTAGTCCTGGTCCGGGAAGATCTCACAAGCCATGGAGCAACTAAGCCCGTGCGCCACAACTACTGAGCCTACATGCCACAACTACTGAAGCCTGTGCGCCTAGAGCCTGTGCTCTGCAGCAAGAGAAGCCACCACAATGAGAAGCCTGCGCACTGCAACGAAGAGTAACACCTGCTCGCTGCAACTAGAGAAAGCCTGCACACAGCAACAAAGACCCAACGCAACCAAAAATAAGTAAATAAATTTTTAAAAAATTACACTATTCAGTGTGGAATGGGACTACCCATGTGCATTCATATCAGGAGGCAGAACCACTGGGGTCCATCTTGGAGACTGGCTACCACGTTGACCTTTGACCAATAAGATTGATTAACAACTATGTGAATCTCTGGATTTTGAAGGCAGTAATGAAAGTTGGCATTTGGGGGAAAGGAGTTCATATTTCTTAGTTATAACTGGAGTCAAATAACCACTTTGCCTGCCAGTGCTTGTCAGGCTGTCACTGAAGCAGATCATCAACTCTACTTGAAAAGTGAGACTGTGTCAGGCTGTGGTTAGCTCTGAAGTCAGACTGCCTGTGTGTGAGTTCTATCTCTACTTAGGGTTGTTGTGAGGATTAAATAATGTATGTAGAAGTCTCTAGAACAGTGCTTGGCACCTAGTATGCACTCGATTTTTTAAGCTATTATTATGCAAGACTTCACAGAATCTACATTTTCTGTTTCTTGAGAGAGAAAACAGTGAAAAAATAGAGTGAACATACATGTTCACTTTTTTAAAAAATTTATTTAATTTATTTTTACTTTTTTGGCTGCATTGGGTCTTCGATGTAGCACACGGGCCTTCTCCAGTTGCGGCAAGTGGGGGCTACTCTTAGTTGCAGTGCACAGTCTTCTCATTGTGGCGGCTTCTCTTGTTGTGGAGCACGGGCTCTAGGTGCGCGGGCTCAGTAGTTGTGGCTCACGGGCCTGGTTGCTCCGCGGCATGTGGGATCCTCCCAGACCAGGGCTCGAACCTGTGTCCCCTGCATTGGCAGGCGGACTCCCAACCACTGCGCCACCAGGGAAGCCCTGTTCATTTGTTTTTGCTTCCAAATTTACTTTATCTCCAGATCACTTTATCCCCAGATTCATGCAGCCCACAACTTTTATATCTTTTTTTTCAACTCCACATTACCCACCTCATGCGTGCCACTTCATTACACTGATCCTTAGAGTGCCATTTTTTTAAGTTTAATAAGATGTAATTTGCTTATGGTAAAAGTTATCCTTCTCAGTGTATAGATCAAAAAGATTTTGATGGATGTATGCAGTTGTGTAGTCAACACAATCAAGACATGGAACATTTCCATCAGCACAAAAACTTTCCTTGTGCCCCTTGGCAGTCAGTTCCCTCCCCCAGCTCCAGCCCCTGGCAACCATTAATCTGATTTCTATCCTTATAGCCTTGCCTTTTCCAGAATGTCATATAAATGGAATCAAACAGTATGTAGACTTTCATGTCTGACTTCTTTCATTTAGCATATGTATTTGAGATTCATCCATGTTGTTTCACGTCTCAGTAAATTTATTCCGTGTTTCAGTAGTTTGTTCCTTCTTATAGCTGAAAAGTTTTCCATTGATAGATGTACCAAAATTTGTTTATCTATTCAGCAGCTGACGTATATTTGAGTTATTTCTAATTTTTGGTTACTACGAATAAAGCTAACACATTTGCATACACATCTTTATATGAACATGTGCTTTCATTTCTCTTGGGTAAATACCTGGCAGTGGGATTGCTGGATTGCGTGATAAATTTATGTTTAATTTTCTAAGAAACTGACAAACTTTTCCAAGTGGTTGTACAAGTTTGCATTCCCACTGGCAATATATGATGAGTGCTAATTTTAACACAGTCTTCTTTGCAAACTTCTTTGAATTTCTCCACTGACTCTTCCCTACATTTCCCAGAAAGCTTGTCATATTGGTGATAATGATACTTTATTTTTAAAATATGAGATGTATTTACTGAAGTGTAGCATATATACAGAAGAGGACACACATCACAAATGTATGACTTGATGAATTTTCACAAAGTAAACAAAGTTATATAATCACCATCTGGATCAAGAAAGACTGCTACCAGCACCCTAGCCCATCTCATGTGCCCATTCCTAGTCACTCCCTCTCTTCCTCAAAACTGAGAGCTCCATAGTGGCCTAGTGCTTAGGATTCCAGGTTTTCACTGCCGTGGCCCGGGTTCAATCCCTGGTCGGGGAACTGAGATCCAGTAAGCTGCACAGCAAGGCAAAAAACCAAACCAAACCAAATAAAAAAACTAACTACATGCTATTCTGAATTTTAATAATATAGATTCATTTTGCTGGTTTTGAACCTAATAAATATGGGATAATACAGAATGTACTCATTTTTGTCTGCTTCTTTTGCTAGACATTATGTTGGACAAGGTCACCCACATTGCTCACATAGCAGTAGGCCATTAATTTTCATGTTCTATGATACTACAATTTACCCATCCTACTGTTGATGTACATTTGGGCTGTTTCCAGTTTGGAACTTGTAAAAATAAATGCTGCTCTGGCCATCTTCATAATAGCTTCGAACTGGAAACTATCCAAATGCCCATAAGAGAATGGATAATCAAATTGTAGTAAGATCATATGATAAAATACTACTCAGCAATAAAGACCAAACCACTGACATATGCAATATCATGGATAAATCTCAAAAACATTATGTTAATTGAAATAAGCCAACACTAAAGAATACATAACATATGATCCCTTCTTGATGAAGCCTGAGAATAGGCAAAACTAATCTGTAATGATAAAAATCAGACAGTGATTTCTGGGGATGAGGAGGATTGATTAGAAAGGAACACAGCCTGGACTTCCCTGGTGGTGCAGTGGTTAAGAATCCACCTGCCAATGCAGGGGACACAGGTTCGAGCCCTGGTCCGGGAGGATCCCATATGCTGCGGAGCAACTAAGCCCGTGTGCCACAACTACTGAGCCTGCTCTCTAGAGCCCGCAAGCCACAACTACTGAGCCCGTGTGCCACAACTACTGAGCCCGTGTGCCACAACTACTGAAGCCCGAGCGCCTAAAGCCCATGCGCCACAACAAGAGAAGTCACTGCAATGAGAAGCCTGCGCACCGCGACGAAGAGTAGCCCCTGCTCACCGCAACTAGAGAAGCCTGCATGCAGCAACGAAGACCCAGCGGAGCCAAAAATAAATAAATAAAATAAATAAATTTAAATAGATAAATAAAAATTAAAAAGACATTGGTGACTTACAAAAGAAAAGCATCTCTTAAAAGAAAAAAAAGGAACACAGCCTGAAGAAACTTTCTTGGGTAACAGTGAAAGTGTTCTATTTCTCAGTTTGGATGGTGGTTACGTGGGTATATACAAATGTCAAAATTCACTGAAATGAACACTTAATACCTGTGTATTCTATTGTGTGTTAATTATGATGCAATAAAAATTAATACAGAGAAATGCTGCTTAGTTGTAAAAAGTGCTGTCATGAACTTTCCTATACTTGGTTTTTAGAACACATATGGATGCACATCTGTTGAGTATATAGGTAGGAGTAGAATTGCTGGGTCATAGAATATGTATGAATCATGGCTCTGCAATTTAATAGCTGGATGACATTGGGCAAGTGCCCAGAACCTCTAGAGAACACCAGTTTCCTTATCTGTTACCAAGGAGCTAATCTCACCTTGATGGGTTCGAACCATGAAAACTGTTTTCGTCAATTAGCAAAAAGACATAATGCTGAGAAACCTCATTTTCTAAAAGCACTGCTTTTTCAGAAAATTTGCTATTTGAAATATCAGTAAGAACGGAATATTCCACTCTCGCCTGGAGGATCTGAGTTACTTTGACACGGAGAAGCAGCCTCAATTTCCAACCCAGGTGCAGAGCTTCAGATAAGGGGTTTCCAGATACAGCATTCCACATTTATCTTCACGCTGTAGTTTCCAAGGAAACAGGATTCTGAGTCTTCTTGTTAGCTCAGGCCTGACGATAATCCCTTTACACATAGCCTGGTGTGCTTTGAGGCTATCAAAAACACTGCTTCTTTTAAATTTTACCTACACTCCATCTTTCCAAATCCTGGAATAATTCTATCTCTCCTGTGCTTGGTGAGATACCTCATGATTCCTCTGGTGTGTAGTCCCCCTTGCAGCAGTAAGTTAATAAACCTAACTTTGTCAGACCATATAAAGCCACTTTATCAGATGGGCTTTATCTTGGGTATTACCAATAACTTTGTAAAATGTGTTCACATTACCTGGATGGGCATTTAAGAAATGATAGCTATTTTTTATTTTTCGTGTATAAATTCAATATATGTTCATTTGACATCTAATATTTGCAAGGCACAAATGTATTGCTATGAGAGATAGCACAAGATAGCCATGGCACAGATGGAAAACCACTTTTTATTTTAGCTGGAGAAAGAAACCAACAATAACAACCACCACTATGTTTTCAATCCTAGGAGAAAAATACCTTTACTGAACTTCACTTTAAATAGAATCAGATGTAAATGGAAACATTCTCAAGACTATTTTTTAGGTAAAAAAGTACAATGTACACGATTTACTATAAGATAGGACATAAAACTATGGATTCTAAGACATCGTATGGTTTTAATAACCAGAATGAGAGGACCCAAATGTCGTCTGTCCTTTTCTAAAGAGAAAAAATTGCTCTTATAAATGGTCCAACGAAAAATAGAGACAGCATTGCTTACAAAATCTCTAAGGCTGAATGCAGGCTCATTCACCCATTTAGGGTCCCCTCCTACACAGGCAAGCAGCTTCCTCTCTTGATCATTCCCCAGAGATTGCAAAGCAGACTGGGGTGAAGTGGGGTGGAGAACACAGGAAACAAACACTGCCAGTTCCCCCTCACTTCTCTCTATCTTGATCTCCTCCCAAAGCAAAATCCTACTCTTGTCTTTCCATCTAACATACACTCACAAAATGCAGTCTTCTATGGGAACATTGAGGTCATACACTCCAAATTACTTAAGAGAATGATTTTAAAAATCTGAGAGTCTAGTTCTCCAAGAAATCCTGGTTTGGGATATAGATGAAGAAGCTATTGGGGAGGGATTTAGATGGAGAATGAATTTGGTAATATGAGAATGCGTTTTAGGGACATAGCAAGATGACAATACAATTAGCTTAGTGTTTGGGTTTTGCAGTCAAATCTCAGAAAAACAAATTAACCTCTATGGTCTTAACTTTCTCAACTGTAAAAGGGAAAATAATAACGCTTGCTCTGTCGAGTTACTTTACTTCAACATTTAAAAAAATCGATTGTCCGTTATCTAGTCTGAAGGTAAAAATATAGTTAGAACATCGTCCCTTGCTGTGAAAGAGCTTATGAACAACTGAATTGCAGTGAGGGGATCACAAATAATACGTGCTCAAGAAATCTTATTATTACCATTTTATTGTTTAGACTAGAAGAGGGGTGGAGGGAGAAATGAAAGTGATTTGTAAACCATAAAAATGCTCCACAAATCCTAACAAAGCCCTGGAGGATGGAAGCAGAGTGAGGAATTTCAGGAGTTTGGTTACGGATTTGGGTTTCAAGGCTGTCGAATTCTCCATATTTGGGCCTGAATGCTCAGAATAGAACAGAATAGGATGTTAGGGCTGAGATCATCTGGTACAATTTTATGCTAATCGAAAAATTCTTGCCTTCTGTCACCGTGCCCTGGCGATAAACAACACCGCCACCTCAGATTCTCCAATCCGAGCTCCAGTGGTATGATGTCATCGCCCCGCCCCGCATCCCCAAGCTCCAGGGCGTCACGTCTCTAAGCTACCGTGCCTACACCAGTTCCAGAGGCGCCTGCGCAATGTGGGGGAGCCAGGGCGGACGTGTGCGCGCTGCGAGGGGGCGGGGCTAGCGCTCACGCAGCTTTATCCCCTTCCCCGCCCTTTCTCTTCCCGGTTTCCCTGTCAGCCTGCTGGTCGGGTCTGGCGGCTGCTTCCGGTAGGAGCGCGGTGCAGGGCGAGTCGGTCTCGGCTCCTCGTCATGTCCTACGGTCCCTTAGATATGTACCGGAACCCGGGGGCCTCGGGGCCCCCGCTCCGGGACTTCAACAGCATCATCCAGACGTGCAGCGGCAACATCCAGCGGATCAGCCAAGCCAGTGAGCCGGGGTACCGGGCTGGGGGGCGGGGGCCGTCCCGGGGACAGGCCCGGGTGAGGCTGCCGGGACGCGGAGCCCGACTAGGGCTACGGCCAGGGCCACACCTGAGGCCGTCTTGGGTGCTCTACTCGGATACGGCGGGCTGCTATCCCCGAGTCTGCCAGGCCCAGGCACCCCGAGGGTCCGGAGCCCCAGCTGCAGCTCGAGTTTCTTCTCAGGAGTTCTGCTCTTACTGTGTTGGGGCCAAGACAGCAGTCCTGACAGCCGCAGGGTGGGAGGGTGTGTGTGTGTCCCCTCCAGAGCAGTGAATGAGTCGACTGGCTCCAGTGGTCAGCCTAGTTTTTCCTGTCATCTGCCTCCCTCCACCCACCTCTCTTTCCTCTTTGGCCAGCTTGGATCGGGAGTTGTTTACTGGTTTAGACTTTACATTCTGCTGAGCTTCTGGCTTCTTGGAAGTCAGAATCTTTCAATTAAGGGAAGTGGAGAGTGCATGTGTTTTGGTGACTTTAATACAGTTCTTCCTGTAAGGAATTTGGAAATCAGATACAATGACTTGTATTCGAGGGGTGAGACGACTTCTACTTTAATAAAGAGAATTCACCCAAAACATTTCAGTTTACATTCTTTTGTCTTTTGTAGCAAAAGATTTGCATGTGTTTTTGGATTTCAAGCCAATGAGGCTTTTGTTTTCCTTCCCCACCTAGTTACTCTTTTGAACAAGCATGATACACAGAGAAGCTCAGGGACATGGCCACAATCACATAGCAAGTAAGACATGGTAGAGGTGGTGGTGGATTTCAGAATGTCATTGCTTGTCTTAAAACTCCCTCCCCACCATTAGGATCTGAATGATACTATAGTTGAATGAGTCAAATACACGTTATTTCTTGATGATGCCTGAAAATTAGCTCAGAGCCTTATAAACAGGAGGTCAGAAGCAGCAACTACTTGGAAAGAATGGTATCATGATCCTTGTTGTTTATTATTGTGTTTTTGTGAGCTTGGCTGTACCCTGTTAATAGGTAGAACTAGTTGGTCCTGAATTACAATTATGTTCTATATTTTAAAGAACAATCTATCACTTAGCTTTTAAATTTAAATATATAATGAGAGAGGGAAGTTTCTGATGGAAAGCGTTTGAATCTGGGCAGTTGGGAAGTGGAAAGAAGAATATGTGGTCTGTTAAATCCAGAAATTTGAAACAAAAATTAATGTGACCACTGGCTAGAAAGTATAGTACTTTGTGTTCCAACTTCCTTTTGTGAGGGAGCTGTAATACAGGTTAGATCAGAATATTCTGGTTCAATACTGAAAGTTTCTTATTGAGGCCAAATGTAATTTTAATGTCTATTTGTGAAATTTTCATTCTGGATGTATTTGAGTATGAGGCATGTAGTATGTATAGGAACTGACATGGATTCCTTCAACAGGGAGCCTGTGGCATACATAATGACTGAAAGGGATCGCTACTATAGAAGAGATATAATAAAATTATAGATATTCAGGAGAGAAAGACACCTTTTTCACTTGGGAGAGGCCGGGGGGGGCATTATTGGCATTTGAGCTAGGTCTGGAAAGATGGTGGAAAGTATTTGAACTTTCAAGAGTAAAGAAGGGAAGAGCGTTCCAGGAGGGAGTAAAATGAACAAGGCATGGTAGTGGGAAAGCATGTGGTGTGTGTAGAAAAGTAGAGTGATTTAATTTGGCTAGACTGGTGGAGTCCAGAAAGTAGTGGAAAGTAGGATTGGAAAGGTAAGTTGGGGCCCAAACATGAAGTGCTTTAATTGGTACACTAAGGGGGTTTGGGTTTAATTCTTTAGAAATGTGTAAATTGAGTTGGAAGGGAGAGAGACTGGAATCAGAGACACCCGTTAGGATCTGAAAATGAAAAGAAGGAAAGGATAGGAGAGGTGTCTGGTGATAGAACTGATAAGGTTTAGCTGTTGATTAGGCATCAGGCTCAAGGGATAGTTGGATTCATTCCATTAATAACATTAATAGCTAACATTTGAGTACATACTGTATGCCAGGCAATATAAGTGCTTTACATGCATTATCTTAATTTTGTAATAACCCTGTGAAGTAAGTACCAATATTATTTCTTTTTATGGGTTAGGAAACAGGCTGAGAAAGGTTAAATAATTACCCAGCTAACAAATGGCAATACCTAAATTTGAAACCAGATCTGTCTCTTATGACCAGCATTCAGCCTTTTTATAATTTTTAATTAATATTACAGTTTTATAGCAGTGAACACTTCAAGTTACAAGTGACTTTTCTTTTTCTTTCTTTTTTTTTTACTCTTCATAGGAAGCTATGGGGAATACCTGAGGCTGTGGAACTTTCTCTTCTTGTGGTGTGTTTGCCTCTCCTGCTAGATTGTTAGTTCCTTTGAAGAAATGGGACATGACTTATTCATCTTTATATTTCTAGTACTTATCTCAGACCCAAGTATATGTTAGATTCATTCATTCACTGTTCAACAAATATTCTATGAGCACCTGCTATGCACTGGGGATGGAGTGATGAGCAAGACAGACAAAACCCTGCCCTGATAGTGTGTGTTTATGTGTGTGTGTTTGTGTATGTGTACATATACACACGTCTGCATACATGCACATGTATAAACAATATTGAGAAATAGTAAGTGCTATGAAGAAAAAAATAAGGGCACAGAGAGTGAGGAGAGCAAGAGGGTGGGTGTGCTATTTTATGTTTTTACATCATTTGGTCAAGGAAGGCCTCTCTGAGGGAGTGATGTTGGAGTAGACACCTGAATGAAGTGAGGGAGAGAACCTCGTGAGTAACTGGGGGAAGGCATCCTAGGCAGAGGGAATAGCAGGAGCAAAGACCTCAGTGCTTTCAAGAATAGCAAGGAGACTAGTGTGGCTGGACTGCAGTTAGAGAAGGGGAGCATGGTAGGAAAAGAGGCCAGGGAGGAAGCCAGGGATCATATCATTTAGGGTCTTGATGCTTAGTAAATTGTATTTAGTAGATTTGAATGAATGAGGTTTCTCTACCATCTTGGAACTCTTCCTGACTCACTTACCTTGTGCTGTGTGGTTCCTGCCACATCTTATGACCCTAGTCAGTGTGAGTTGGAATTCTCCCCTTGGGATTGTTTAGTGAGGCACTGGGAATTTGAAATTGGTAGGGTGACATTGCTTCTACCCACTTATCAGGCTGGTGCCTATCCCCCAGACGTGGCCAGCATACCTAAGTATACAGTCTGAATGTGACCTCCCAGACATATGCCCACATCCATATAGTCCTGCAAGGACCTGTATCTATTGAAAATTTGAGAGAATAGCTATTCTTTTTTCTCAACTGTGGGTTTTTTCACATATGTGGGTTTGGAATTGCTGAGCATATCAGCCAGAAATACAGCAGGCCACTGTGTGAGTTGTTACAGGTACAGCTAAGGTTGACTGCCTGGTACAAGGGGTTGTTATCAGTGTGTGTGGGCTATAGAAGAAAACTGCTTGACTCTGCCTATTGTGAAACGAAGGGTCTGGGCAAGTATTGCTGAGGCAGATATAAGGAAATAACCTTAACAGGCGCCAAGTTATCTCTGAAGAGATTAAAGAACATCATTTCTGTTCTTTAACGTTGCTAATTAAAAAAATAATAATAAATTTATTTATTTATTTATTTATTTTTGGCTGTGTTGGGTCTTTGTTGCTGCACGCGGGCTTTCTCTAGTTGCGGCAAGCGGGGGCTACTCTTCATTGCTGTGTGCGAGCTTCTTATTGTGGTGGCTTCTCTTGTTGCGGAGCACAGGCTCTAGGCGCGCAGGCTTCAGTAGTTGTGGCACGCGGGCTCAGTAGTTGTGGCTCACGGGCTCTAGAGCGCAGGCTTAGTAGTTGTGGCGCATGGGCTTAGTTGCTCTGCAGCATGCGGGATCTTCCTGGACCAAGGCTTGAACCCATGTTCCCAGCATTGGCAGGCGGATTCTTAACCACTGCACCACCAGGGAAGCCTAGCGTTGCTAATTTATTGATATGATTCTGTTTACTAAAAAAATTAAAAGCAGTTGAACTTTTAAAACTGATTATTGTGTGCAATCCTCTGGGTGGTTCTTTCAAAGTTATTTTCATATTGGCCCCTTGCTCTTTATTTCATTGTCCTCCTCATAAGTCTTCATGATCTCAGCCTCTGTAGTCCAGCAGCACAGTCTCAGTGTCTCTGTTCCCATTCTAGTTCATCTGATAAGGCTATCAGCAGTATGTCTAAAGTCCTGTTTTCATTATACCACTCACCTCCTCAAGAGCCTGTGGCAGCTCTCTGTTGTCTGCTGTGTCAGATCTTAACCTTCCACCTTGCTTTCACTGTCTGTCATCTTAACCCAAATTAGCCATATTTTCTACTTCTCTTTGTTACAGGCAGGCTGTTTTTCTTAACATCCCTAAACACAGGGTTTTGCTGCAAGTTTTTGCCCTTTCTGTTCCTCCTTTCTTTAATCTTTCCCTATCTCACTAGCTACCTAAATTATAAAAATCCTTTGAGTTGTGCTTAAATCCTGCCCCTTGTAACTAAGCCTTCCTTTGCTTTTGAAAGAGTGAAGTCAGGAAGAGCCTGGGCCTTAGGCTCAGCAGATCTGTGACTGAGTCCTTGCTCCTCTGTGTTGTACTGTTCACCTTGGGCAGGCTAGTTCCCCTTTCTGTCTGTTACCCCATATGTAAAATGAATGGTGTTGTTAAAGTGGGATGTTTGAAAGTGCCTAGTCTAGTGCCCGGTACATAGTAGACATTCAGTAAATGGTGATATCATTGGTTGAGCCCCCTGCCCCACTATAGTTTAGTAGTTAAGTGAGCAGGCTCAGGAGTCAGACTGCCTGGGTTTGAGTCCTAGATCTGCTTCTTACTACCTATGTAAACATATTGCTCTACCTCTCTATTTCACAGTTTCCTCATCTATAAGATGGAGTTAATGATAGACTCTACTTCACAGGATTGTGAGAATTAAGTGAGGTAATTTATATAAAGTGCTTAAAGCAGTGCCTGCAACAGTGTTTAAGAAATGTTAGCTATCATTTTGTTTTTTTCCTTTGAATTTGCAAGCTTAGCACTTACTTTATTCTGTAGTCTTTAATTCATGCTTTTTGACCTTGTTATTCCAACTGAGAGATTACCATTAGTTTTGTTATGGGGATAGCGATCACGCATTGTACAGCTGTCTTTAGCTTCAGTGCCTGGCACAGCAGTGGATATGTAGTTAGCATTGGATATGTACTTAATTGATTTTATCATTGCTAAGTACATTTTTCTTGGTCTCGAGTTTGATAATAATAGCTATCCTTAATTGAGTTCTTTTAAGTGCCAGACACTGTTCTAAATTTAGCTTCATATTATCTTAGATCATCCTCACAACAAACACATGAAGGTTCTCTTGTTTTTCCCATTTTTTAGGTGAGGAAACTGAGGCACAGAGGAATAGAAACTTTTGCTAGGAAGTGGTGGAACCAGGAATAACACACAGCAGTCTTAACTGAGAGTCTGTGCTCTTAACGAGTTCGTGTCCTGTCATGGGTATGGTAAATAGAAGATTATACCTGTGATGTTTAGTATTCATGTTCAGTTTAGTTTAGAGCTTTACTATTGTAGTATAGCGGCTACTTTTTTTTAAATTTTTTTTATTTTTTAGCTGCATTGGGTCTTCATTGCTGTGCGCAAGCTTTCCCTAGTTGCGGTGAGCAGGGGCTACTCTTTGTTGCGGTGCGCGGGCTTCTCGTTGCGGTGGCTTCTGTTGTTGCGGAGCACGGGCTGTAGGCACGTGGGCTTCAGTAGTTGTGGCACACGAGCTCAGTAGTTGTGGCTCGTGGGCTCTAGAGCGCAGGCTCAGTAGTTGTGGTGCACGGGCTTAGTTGCTCTGTAGCATATGGGATTTTCCTGGACCAGGGCTCGAACCCATGTCCCCTGTTTTGGCAGGCGGATTCTTTTTTGTTGTTGTTGTTGCTAGAAATCTCTCCTGTCTTAGGAAGTTGACAGAGAGATACTTTTTTTTTTTCTTGAATTTTATTTTATTTATTTATTTATACAGCAGGTTCTTATTAGTTATCCATTTTATACATATTAGTGTATATATGTCAATCCCAATCTCCCAATTCATCACACCACCACCCCGTGGCAGGCAGATTCTTAACCCCTGCGCCACCAGTGAAGTCCTATAGTGGCTACTTTTAAAAAGTCAGGTCATTTTCATTGTAGCTTTTCAAAAGCAGTGCAAACCTAATTTTCAAAGACACTGAGATGACCTCATTGTAATAATGACCACATAGGCTATCATTTTCTCATTTAATGTAAATAATGCTCTTTCTTTGAATTTATATTTGCTTGTTTAATATACTGAATTAGAGCATTCGAGTCTCTCAGATGAAGAAATTTTTACCTGTATGTTAGTTGCTTTTGATATGACTATACATTGATTTGGATTAAGGTTCATTTGGAGATTCACATTCTGCCTAAAGTGATATCAGCTAAAAGCACATGAAGAGTGTTCAGTTTAGAGTAGTTCCTAGTGTGGATGTTAGCTGTAATGTGCAATAAATTGATTTGCTTCGTAGTGTTTAAAAATTTTAGCCAGGACATGCTTTTAAAAGTGAGAGGTCAGTGATAGGATAGATTGAGGCCTAGTTTTTTTTTTTTTTTTTTTTTTTTTTTGCGGTACGCGGGCCTCTGTCTGTTGTGGCCTCTCCCGTTGCAGAGCACAGGCTCCAGACGTGCAGGCTCAGTGGCCATGGCTCACGGGCCCAGCCACTCCACAGCATGTGGGATCTTCCCGGACCGGGGCACGAACCCGTGTCCCCTGCATCGGCAGGCGGACTCTCAACCACTGCGCCACCAGGGAAGCCCGAGGCCTAGTTTTAAAAATAACAAAATTGCTTACACAGAATTGAGCCCTAGTCATCTGGTTTCCAGGATTATGTAGCATTTCATAGAGGATAGATACCCAATTATTTTCATCTAAAATATTGTGACAAATCAATCTAAAGTAAAACTTTTATTGACTAGAATGCTTAGCAAAGGAGTTTTCTCATTAACCAAGCTGACCAGAAAACCCTTTTAGATGTAGCCCATTTTGATAAAAATTGTTCCAAGAAGTATCACTGTACTTTTTGACATTTTAAGTACATTCAAGTGAAAATAAGCATGTATGTAAACATTTACACTATTCTATTTCTTTTTGTGCTTTAGGTTTAAGGGATACAGTTCTTAGTTGTAAAACAGATGGGTCATTAAGTCACTATTTTCAAATAAACCCCTGATGTTGGTGGTTATGGAGGGCAGTATACAAAAAAATTATACTTCCAGTAAATGTAGACACCACTGTCTTTATCATTTGAGTTTTTGATACCCGAGTCTTGCTGAAAACTTTTAGGAAAATATCAATATGCAGGAATTTAGATAGAATTGATGGAGGCTTGGATTCATTCTGGTGCTTAACTAGTAAGTGACCCTATAAAGTCCTCCTCCACCCCACCCCCCATCCCAATTCAGGTAATCTCAGCAAACAAAAGAAGTCAGAAAAGTCTAGATAAATAAAAGTTCTCTGCTGAGAATATACAAAGAACAGCTGATTTTCAATTGATTTTTCCCCCCATAGTCTGTAAAGTCCCCTTTGCTCTCTAGGGCATTTAATATGGTTTGATAGACGAGTAACAACTTGAAACTTTGACATACCTCTAGAGTTTCTAAGGAGAATGCTCTATATAAAGACAGTCAGTAAGATGAAATGTTTCCTTGAACTGCCGTACCAGTAACATTTCCCTTTATATGTCACCCTGTAACCAACTATTTTCTGGAGGGGTATGTATGTGTGTGTGGTTATGCAAATACAAAAATGAGTAGAGTGTGGTCAGTGCCATCAGAGGCATATCGTCAGTCCAGTCCCATTTGTACACAGGCAGAGTCTCTCTAAGCCAAACTCTGGCTTAAAAACACTGCTTGGTTACACAGCCTCATTCTGGGACTAGGGTTTCTTCATTATTGCTGAATTTTAGCATTGAGCAGTGGTGGGAGTACTTAGAGATCATTTAGTCCTTACACAGTTGTAATAATTTAATGAATAAAAAGCCCCACACAAATAGTAAGTACTGTGACAAATAGTAAGTACTCAATATATGTTAGTTAAACCTGAATATCATATACAATTGGTGAAAGAGACCCAGCAACATGAAATGACTTGTCTGGTGCCATACATCTAGTTAGTGGTCGAATCTGGCTTAGAGTGTAGGTCTCATTATTCCTAGCTCATGTTTATTCATATCTTCTGCCTTGAAGGTGGCATGACATAAAACAGAGGCTAACTCAATTAATCAGCAATTACTTATTACCCGCTGGGTGCTGGCACTCTGCTGAACTCTGGTGAGTACACAGGAACCTTCCCAAAGGTGGGGGGGAGTCGGGGAAGGGAGCAGGTTAGAGCAAGGGCATCAGCCTATCTGGAGCAGAGAGCTATTAAGTTAGGAAGCTATCAGATAAGCAGGGTGGGGCGAAGTGGAACACTGGGAAACGGAGGCCTGCCCTAAGTCACTACGTTCTGTGTATTTCCTTTAAGCATCAACCTTTTGAGAGAACCTAGTGTGGCATAAAAAATACAGTTATTGGAATTAGCCCTCCTGGGTTTGAATTCTGGTTTTTATGACACTCTGCTCAAAACCATCAGTGGCCTCACATTTCTTTAAAATTCGAAGTCCTTGCTCTAGTTTACAAGGCCCTATGTAATCTGGCTCCCCTCTCTCTCTTACCTCTCTTTTGCTCCCTCTAGGCCTCCTGTGCCTCCATCACGACAAGTGCTCTTGCCTTGTGGATTTTGTGCTTAATGCTCTCTGCTAGAGAGCTCCCCCAGTAATTTCGCATGGCTTGACCTTTCACTTCCTTTAGGTCTCTGCTCTGTGTCACCTTATCAGAGAAGCCTTCTCTGACTGCCCTGTGTAAACTAGTACCCTCTCCCTACCAGCCTTTACCTGAATTTATTTTTCTTTATAGCACTTATCACCACCTGATATATGCTTATTATCTCCTTTCCTTAAAATGTAAGCTTCTTGAGAGCAATATCTTCTAGAGCATATAACAGTGTAGAGTAGGTATTCTAAATGAATGAATGAATGAGTTTTTTAACACTCAGTGTGAGCCTCAGTGTGCCCATCTGTAATAATGCTTATTTAATAAGATAATACTTATCAAGTGTGAAGGAAAAACACTTCTGTGTTTCCTCCACTGTCAATACTTCTGACACCAGATGTGTGGATTTACCACACACCAAGCAATTATCAGATTCTCTGGACTTCAATTGGGTGTCCTCCAATTTAACTCAATTCTGACACTACCTGGAGTTAGCATCAGATTCCACAAATTAAGGGCTTAGTCCCACAAGACTCCCCCCACCCCACCCCCTTCAGATGCCAATCGTAAGTTCAAGTTCTTATCTGTGCTTCTGACCAGTGAGCCATATTGGAGGTTCCCATGAGCCCCTCCTCAGGTTCAGCTAGTTTGCTAGCCCAGCTCACATAACTCAGGAAAACATTTACTTACTAGATTACTGGTTTATTATAAAAGGATATAATTCAGGAGCAGCCAGATAGAAGAGATGCCTAGGGCAAGGTATGTAGGAAGAGCTCAGAACTTGCATGCTCTCTCTGAGCGCTGATACCCTCCCCACATCTCCATGTGTTCACCAGTCCGGAAGCTCATCAAATCTAGTTCAAGAATTTATAGAGTTTAATCTGCGCTTCCTCACCCCCACCCCCCCACTGCCCTTCCAGAGGTTGGTGGGTGGGACTGAAAGTTCCAACCTGATAATCACTTGGTCTTTCTGGTGACTAACCCCACCCAACCTAAGCCTATCAGGAGCCCTACCCTATGTCACTTCAATAGGTAAACTCAGTATGTTCCAAAGGAACCCTTTATGAATAACGAAAGACACTACTATCACTCCGGAAATTCCAAGGGTTTTAGGAGCTTTATGCCAAGAACTGGGGACAAAGACCAAATATATTTTTTATTATACCACATCAAGTATGTAGCCCAGTGTCTGGCACATGGTGAATGCTCAGTAAATGCTAACGTCTGTCCTCTTTCTTAAATTATTTGTTCGGCCACCCAGTAGATAGCTTTGATTCTGATTCCCATTTGACTTAGGTAAGAAGGACATTATACATCTTAGTGATGAAAAATGATTATTTATATCTTACATAGTGTTTTTTTAGCAGAATGCAGTATTTTATAGTGCTTACATTTTCCAATGGAACCAATAAGCTAAAAACCCTCATTTAATAGAATAGATATATTTTAGGAAAGTTTGTCAAAAGGCAACTTTTTAATCAAGTGAATTCTATATTTCTGTTGTAAAAGTGGAGTTATAGTTTTACTTAAAAAATGGTCTCAAAATAAGATAAAATCATAATTTGAAGTGTTACAAACCAATATATTCTTGACTTTGCAAAATTTTGCTTTGTTACACCCATGATGACACAGGGATTTGGGCTAGGGAGTGTTGACCTAAAACAAAGAGACTGCCAGATATTTCTCCAGCAAAGAGGGGTTTATTCACGATCAGCAGAGAGTTGCAGTTTGGGGTCTGCAATCATGGCTAGCCAAGTGGAAGTCCCCTCCTGGCAAGGGAAGGGGAAAAGGAAGTTGGGAGGGGTATAGCAAACAAAGAGTCCATGGCTTTTCATTGGCTGAGAGGAGTCTTCTTCATAGCAGTTGGGCTTGGCTGTTGTGGCAGGGTGTGCGAGCTCCCCCTTCTGGTCTCCCAACTCTGTTTAACTGAGGTTTCTGTTTATTAATTTTTTACAGGAGAAATAACTCGTACATGCTGCTAAGGACTAGGTTGTTCAGTTTCTACTTAGGAGAAGAGTCACCCAGCAATCACCTAGAAGATTTTGCTTAATTATTGTTTCTTAACAGACTTAGAGGCTATTAACACATCTGTGTTTTTGTAAGGTAATTGGTACTTAATAAACTTCAGCTTGCCTTTTTACTACCCTTGGTGACCGAATTAGGGCCAAGGTTATGACTCTGACCCCCAAATTTTGTTATTTAAGAAGCATCCTATCATAAGGAACAATTAATTTTTATTTTTATTTATTAATTTTTTAAAAAGTATTCATTTAGGTTGCACTGGGTCTTAGTTGCAGCAGGTGGGCTCCTTAGTTGCAGCTCACGGGCTCCTTAGTTGTGGCACGTGGGCTCCTTAGTTCTGGCGTGCGAACTCTTAGTTGCGGCATGCATGTGGGATCTAGTTCCCTGACCAGGGATCGAACCTGGGCCCCCTGCATTGGGAGCACGGAGCCTTAACCACTGTGCCACCAGGGAAGTCCCAGGAACAATTAATTTTTAAAATTTAAAATTCTAAAAAGTGCAATTTCGTTTTCACTGGACATTGAAGCCTTGTTTATATATTGTTCCTATGAGATATGTACAAATGATACAGTATGCATTGGTTTCCTCCTCTTCTTCCACTAAGCCAGTCATTTAGCAGTCTGGTGTTTCACAGGTGAAACTTGGGCATTAATCCTGAGAGGGTAGGAAAGGCCCTCACAAAGGACAGTGTCTTTTGGCTAGAGGAGCCATATATTACCTATTGTGTTATAGTATCTCTTGAAGTTCTAGTGAAACTTGAAGATAATTAATTGTGTTTCCCCTGGGCAAAAAGTATTCTATTATTGTGTTTCGTATTCCAACTACTTGCAATAGAAGACAGGGAATGCTCTTAAAATGCAAGCGTGCAAACAAACAAAAAAGTCGTACAATAAAATTCCAAGCTCTGCAAATGAATGAATGAAGGAAGGAAGGAATCTCCATCGTCCTCCCTGCCAACCAGAAAAAGGAAATAGAAAGCAGGACATGGGAAATCAGGGGCTCTGTTCCTGTTGCAGAAGTCAGTGAGGGACAAGGGTGTTCAGATTCCCAGGCAGGCTGGTGTTTCTCCTTATTGAGAGATAATCCATTCCTCTGCTTTCCTAGTCCAGGGTTAGGGGCTTAAACATCTAGGATTCAAACATGACCTTTCCAAATCTTAGCACAATATCTAGGTAGAGTAATCTGAACAAAACGATACACTGGTTCTCTACAGACAGCGTAGTTAAAACATAGGCATTGCAGTCTGATGTACCTGGGATTGATTTTTTTGCCCTGCTACTTTTTGTGTGCCCTTATATAAGATATTTAACTTCTTTAAATATATTTCCTCATCTGCACAGTGAAGATACATCTACTCCAGACTGTTGCTATGAAAATTAATAAGATTATGTATACAAAGCTCCTAATATAGTAATTGGCACATAGAGGTGCTCAATTAGTGGTAACTTATTAATAATAAGTGTACATTGTCTTTCCAAAAATGTTTGCCGTATAAAATATTGTGTATTAGTGAATTTAAATTTTTATTGTTGTGAATTGATATTTGGTATCAAGGCCATTCCAAAAGCGATGAACATTTTAACCAGTGCCATGGGAAATCTGGCAAAATGTGGGAGTTCTCTGGGAGTGACGAACAAAACCACCACCCTCTACTTAGTGGCACAGTTACTCTAGAGGAGAAAGGCGGACCTTATAAGTAGGTTTAGATGGGAATATATATGCCAAGGTCTTGATCATAGCATGCTTTCTATTAGTTGTATGTACTTATTCAGGATGTGGAGAGAGACCAGTGATCTGAGAATTAGGATGCTCGTGATGAATGTATTTTTCTTTTTCAAAAAAATTTATTTATTTTATTTATTTATTTTTGGCTGTGTTGGGTCTTCATTGCTGAGTGGGGGCTACTCTTCGTTGTGGTACATGGGCTTCTCATTGCGGTGGCTTCTCTGTTGCGGAGCACGGGCTCTAGACGCGTGGGCTTCAGTAGTTGTGGCACACGGGCTTCAGTAGTTGTGGCTCGCGGGCTCTAGAGCGCAGGCTCAGTAGTTGTGGTGCACGGGCTTAGTTGCTCCACGGCATGTGGGATCTTCCCGGACCAGGGCTCGAACCTGTGTCCACTGCATTGGCAGGCGGGTTCTTAACCACTGCGCCACCAGGGAAGCCCTGTATTTTTCTTCTCAATAAATCTTTTTTTCTTCTCTCCCCAGCTGCTCAGATAAAGAATTTGATGAGCCAACTAGGAACTAAGCAAGATTCAAGCAAGCTACAGGAAAATCTGTGAGTAGCTTCCTAACAAGGTTGGGATTTGTGAGGGCCTTTTGGGGATACACTTAATACCCTTGCTGCCTGGCAGCTGAGGTTTCAGGCCTGTGAAATCAGAATGAGAGGCAGTGGGATATGAGGTCATAGCTGGATCTAGAAGGGGAGCAACAAAATATATTAATGGGTTGTGATCTCCGTTGCCTCACAGAGTCCTTGAACGCTGCTTCTTTCCTCCCTTGGGCAGTTTAGCAGAACAATTTAAGGAAGCAGAGAGGGAATCCCTACCACTCTTAAACTACATTCTGCCTAAATGAGCTTCCTTGTTGGCAGAGGCCTCCTGATGATCTACAGCGCTCGGGTAATCTGGTTAGATTTCCAACTGTCTATCATATTAGAAAAATGTATTCAGAATGACCCGAGGAGAGTCTGAGGGAGAGAATAGTGGAATAGATTCTTTTTATTATGTCCTTGACTCCATCTCTGCTTTTAGAAGTTCTAGTTTTCATCTTTAACACACACTGAACAATATTCTTTGTTTCCTGTCCTAGACATTGTGAAGTGAGAGGATGACTTACTACTTTGAGCTTTTTCCAGGGAGATGTGAGATAGCTCTGGGAATGTTAGTACTGTCTGCGATGCTCAGGCTTCTGATTGACTTGCCTCTTGGGGTTTTTTTGCTTGTTTGTTTGTTTTGTCTCCCTCTTGGTTTTGACTCCCTTGTTTTATTTATTTATTTATTTGTTTATATTTTTTTATCTTGGAGGCCCCTTTGCAGTGAAAAAAATGTTAGTAATTAATGGTGTGGTTTCCCTGTCCTCCCTTAAACCCTTTGTAGAAATGGCCAGATAGTAGAGGAAACCATGACTAAAGGAGCCTTTTTTATATTTCTACTACCTTTCAATCCCACTTAATATAGCACACATTCTTCCCTCTTTAATTTCCTTCCCCCTCTGCTCGTTACATTTTTTTACACAGTATAGGGCTTCTTTGTTTTGGAGGGAAGAGCCAGAAAGTCAGGCCTAAGGGACAGGTAGGGAGCCAAGGATAAATAGGGAGCCAAGGATAAAGCTGAAAAAGCATGAGCTTTAAGCAAGAGCGTGGGAGTAGATCTTTGGAGGTTGTTCCCTAGGGTGGAAGCTGTGCTTCTAATGCACATTTCATCCAACCTCCAGTGCCTGGATTCTGTCACTAGTCAGTGGACTGTGACAGACAGAACCCATGCAGAACTCCTGGGCAAATCAACATGAGAGTTTTGAGAGAGCATTCAGTGTGTTAAAACTATTAGATTGGGCTTCCCTGGTGGCGCAGTGGTTGAGAGTCTGCCTGCTGATGCAGGGGACATGGGTTCACGCCCCGGTCTGGGACGATCCCACATGCCACGGAGTGGCTGGGCCTGTGAGCCATGGCCACTGAGCCTGCGCTTCCGGAGCCTGTGCTCTGCAGCGGGAGAGGCCGCAGCAGTGAGAGGCCCGCGTACCACAAAAAAAAAAAAAACCAAAAAAAAAAAAAACTGTTAGATTGAGGTGTGGGGGCAGTTGCTCTTCTTCTATCAGAACTGCTGAGAATGCTTTTCCTTCCTCCCCAAGGAGCTAAAATACCCAGTCAGCAGGTTTCATTGAGGCAGGTTCTTTCTACTCAGTAATATGAAGACGACTTGAGGTGAGTATGACTGGGTAGTATTTCTGGAATTTTGTTATGAACCTGGGCATCTAGGAACCCATTTCTTCAAGTGCCCTTTCATTCCCTGCATTGTGAGACACTCTGAGAACGAACTGATACCAACAGCTCTCAAGAAGTGAGAATATCCTAAAACATATCTTTTCTCTCTTAGGCAACAGTTACAACACTCTACAAATCAGCTTGCCAAGGAAACAAATGAATTACTGAAGGAATTAGGGTCCTTGCCCCTTCCTTTATCTACTTCAGAACAGGTTGGTATTTTGTGGGGTTTTGGCTTGTTTTTTAATAAGAAAGGACTTTGCTTTTGTGGAGAGGCAGTGTGTGAAACAAAAATAACTTGGCCTTTGGTTCTAGATAGACCTTCTCTGAACCTCAGTTTCCTTTTTCATAAAATGGATAAGTGTCTGTTGTGACAACAGGAAGAATGTACGCACCAGATCTTGCAAAGTGCCTAGCATTTAGTAGGTACTCAATATGGGTAGCGGCTGCTGTTATTAGTAATAATATATTAGTAAAATGGGTTTAACTGGAGAAGAATGTCCATGTTTGCATCTTGTTGGGGTTTGACCTGCAGCTTTATGCTTTCAGGCTTGATCCTAGTTTTCTTGTATCCTGTATCTATAAATTTCAAGCAGACATCTTTTATATTTTGTAGCCACTTTCATGTCACATCATGAATCATTTATAGGTCTCAGGTTGAGGAAATGCTCAGGGAAATAGATTCCTCTATTCAAGTCATTTTCTTCAGTGGCCATTTAAATCCTTTAAAACCACACAATTTTTACTGGAATTCATTGTTCCCTTGATATGCCGTGCCTTTTCTTCAGACGTTCCTGAAGTCAGACGTGCCCCCTCCATTGTGGCTTGACTTTTTAATCTATTATTCATGGTCTGCCTCAGATCCTCTCTCTTCCAGGGCAAAAACCTTCTCCATCTATCTTAGCCTATTATGATTCTATTTTGCTTTTAGTTTCTGTACCATTCATGGGAGCACTTAACTTACATTTCTTTTTATTATTGAATTCTTTAAATGATGGTATCCTATCTCTGATGGCTCTAAAGATGAAGCCTACCACCTCCCTATCCCGGGTTGTCTGCGCATTGTGGCTATTGGAACATAAAACAATTTTAGTGTGTTGTGATCATCATTTATAAAAATGAAACAAAGTAGAAATATCAGAGTGTGTAACCATGTAATAAGAGTAATACTGTTAGTGAAACTTTCATACATATTTATATATATGGTGCTAGGTCAAGATGTCACATTCTTATTCTGTGTCTCCATCAGAAAAGTTTGAAAATCTTCAGTTTAACCCATTCCTGGCAAGTCGTTTAATGAAGTATATGTTCAGTCTTTGGAGTTTTGGCATCCCCTTGCACAAAAGAAAAGAACCAAAACTAGGTGCTTTTGTCATCCTGCTACAAAGTAGTAATCTTAATGTAATCACCCTTTGACTATCCACATGTGCTGTTTGTTTTGTTACTCATGCTGATATTTCACCTACGACCAGTTCCCCCTTGCCATTCATTATCTCAAATTGTTCCCAAATCACCCCTTTCCTCGTCCCAGCTGTGCACTTAGGGAATACACACTTGCAGATAGTTTTAGCAGTAATAAAAAGGGAGTCTAAGAGTCTGATGTAAACAGAGTATTGAAAGTACTTAAGTGTTAAATAGTAGCCTAAGCAAAATATAAAGTTCAATCTGCTTAAAAATAAATCTAATGTATTCCAAAATCAAATAGAATTTATTTTTGGATTATGCATGCTCTTGTTCCCTTACGTTATCTTGGATCATTAAGAACATGAAATAAATCTACAGACATATTCTCTCTGGTGAAATACAAATCCTTGATTCCCTTCCTCCTGTTGTGCTGAATATTCTTTTCCCTTTCAATTGTTTCTTTATCTGATTAATCTTAGCCCTGTCACCCATCTTTTTGTTACTGGACTATCAAACCATACATCCTACTCTCAGCATTTTTCTCATACTTATGTGCTATCATCAGTAATCTTCTAGTTGCTAAATCCAGTGGCCTTTTTTGAGTTTATTCACTTTTCTTTGTTTCATTTGATCCTCTTGCCCATCCTGTCTTCACTGAAAATTTCTTCTTTCCATGATCTCTGTAGTAAAGCCTACAAAGTAGTTTTCATGTCTCTCAACTCTGGTGATCCCTTTCTGGCCTATTTTCTCTTACCCCAGGTTGAGTCTCAGCCTCCTTCTCTGACTTTATATCTGCCTAGAAGTGGCTGTGCCCCAAGGCTCTGCCATTGATCCTGTAATTTTATTACTCTATGCTTTCTCCCTCAGGAATCTTTTCTGTTGTACTTTTATGAGCTTCCTGTCACCTTTATGAACATGATCCCCAGATCTTTTTCAAGCCCTAGCCCCTAAACCTCTAAGTATTTGGCCCATATTGCCAATTCCTGCTCTGACATCTCCTCTTGAATATGCTGCCTTCATCTAAAATTTAATGTGTTATCTTATACGGAATTCCTCCTGTTTCACCCAAACCCCTTAACTAAGCTGATTAACAATGCTTATTGTCATAAAAAAGTTTGTGCCTTTTGACCTAATGTTCCCACTCATGCAAATGTGTCTGCGTTCTAAGAAGAAGAAACCAACTATATACTCCGGAGCCAAATTTCCTGGATTTAAATTCTACCCCTGCCATTTACTGTGTAATCATAGGCAAATTGCTTAACCTCTCTGTGCCTCATTTGTCTGATCTGTAAAATAGGTACAATAAGAGTACCTAATTTATAGGTTGATGTATGGATTAAATGAGTTATTATATAAAGTACTTATAACAGTACTGGTACATGATAAGCACTGTATAAATATTAGCTGTTACAATGGGGCTCACTTTAGCTTTATTTATACTGGTTAAAAATGGAACAGTCTAGAAGGAATGTTTACCTAAAATTTACTAGATCAACTTGATGGAGTATTATATAACAAAGACCATAATTGTGAAGAGTACGGTAACATGGAAAACGTTAATGATATACTTAAAAGATCGTATTTTTGTATAGTGAGATTGGGGAGTGATGGGTTTTTTTCTCCCTATTGTTATAATGTTTATGTAAAAATTAAAATACAAGAAAAGGGATAAAAAGTCCCTTATCTGAATTTGCTTTCAGTATTACCATCACTCTCCCAGGTGTGAAATTTGGCTCATCCCTTGACTTTATACCCCTTTCCCCACAGCCAGTCACATAATATTTCTTAGGTTCATTTCTTTGTGTTCCCATTACTGATACCACGTCTTTCTAACCTTAAATCTAGATTATTGTAGTCATCTTTTTGACTTGTTTCTTTTTCCCATTCCATCACCATCACGGACTAATTTTTCTAAGTTATCATTTTGTACCCATCGTGTTCTCCACACAGAAATCTTCGTTGCTCTATGTTCTGTAGAGGTTGAATCCCAAACTCATTATCTTGGCATTTAAAACCTGCAGTGACCACCCCCTTTCCTGCTTTTCCAATTTTATCTTTTAGCTATGCTCATGAAAAAGCCTTTGGTTCCAGCCAAACTATCTTTTTCTAGACCTTCTGCAAATTTCTGCCACCATGCCTTTGCTCACACTGTTCCCTTGCCTGGATTCGCCTTATTACCCCTTCTCTCTGCTCTTCACGCCTTACTCTTCCTTCAGTGCCCACCTCCTCTGGAGGCCTTTTGATCACTTAGATTCTTACTGATTATACTTGCCTCTGTATAATGTGTACAGTACTCTGTATGGTACTAATTGAATATAGCAGTTATTTGTATTGATTTGTTATTTGTATATCTAAATTCTTTATCTCCAAATAGATGATAAGCTGTCTGAGGTCAGGGGTGACTTTTTACTTCTGTGTTCTCAGCACACAGCCAGTGCTCTCAGTATGTGTTTTTTGAGACGTAGTATCAGTAAGCTTAGTAAAGGTAGCTTGTAACTCTACAAAGTAGTTTTCAGGTTCTCAAAGATTTTGAACCTCACTACAGTGTGAAAGAAAATGATTCCATGGTTTTCAGGTAAGCTGTGAACTCAGTATAGATGAATACAGTTTTAACATTTTAGCAAGAAAACAATCTCTGTTGGGTATTCTGCTTTTAGATTCTCCTGGGAACGAACATTTTGAATTGTGGTTCCCTCTGAGATTCCCTTACCAGGTAAATGATACCCAATTCCCAGGTTTGTCAGAATGAAAGAAGGAAAACTCTGACTTGGCCTATACTATTAACCAGGGATTTGAGTTAGAAAAGGACAAATTTATTAATTTAAGGAAGAGCCCATTTCATAGTAATTTTCCTAGTTGGAACTCTTTAGGAGGTATAATTTTGCTTTTAATGGGAATTAAAACCAAATGATTCTGGGTTAATGTGAAATTTCAAGTTCTTATTTAATTTCCTTAGCGCCAGCAGAAACTTCAGAAGGAACGTCTCATGAATGACTTCTCTGCAGCCTTAAACAATTTCCAGGCTGTGCAGAGAAGGGTATCTGAAAAGGAAAAGGAGAGTATTGCCAGAGCAAGAGCTGGATCTCGTCTTTCTGTAAGTTTATTTCCAAAAGAAGACCTTTGCAAATTTCAGAATGTTCTTTCCTAAGTTTTAAAAAAAATTTTGACCATTTTCTTTGTTTACTATCCCTCCAAATAATAAACATAGACATTAGCTGCTGTGAAAATGTCAGATTGGTATACCCTTTGTTTAAAAAAAAAGTATACATATGGTCACTTTGTACACTAGACTAGAAAGGAATGTGTCCAAAGATTTACAAAAGTGACAGGTAGAATTGTGTGTAATTTTCTTTTTCCTTTTTTCTTGTCATGTTGATCTTATGTTAAAAACTTAAAAAAAGAAAAAAGAATACATCTGTTTCTTAGAATATCGCAGGCTAGGTTATTTGGACTAGCCTTCTCTTTGAAAAGAATTAACAAATACTAGATTTTAACAACCCAACTTCTTAAAAATATTAAGAACCATGAAAATATTAAGGTCAAAGTCTAAGAGAAGGTGTGAACCCATAGACATAAGCAGAGCACTGAAGCTGCTTTTCCACTGAGTATATTCACTGAGGGCCAACCTAGATTCAGTTTCGATGTCCTCATGGCATGAAGGGGGACAAAAGTCAAAGCCAGGAGTCCATGCATGGTGGATAATCTAAAAGAAGGTACCCCTCAAATTAAACTGGGCCCTAAAAAATGAAAAGTAAGCCCTCCTTTCCCCTAGCAGACTGCAAAAAAGATCGCATTAGCACTGAGGATGGCAGGAGGGAGGGGAAATCCAGACAGTAAGTTGTACCACAAAGTAACCTTCAGGCAGATTTACTGCCCAAATTCTACCTGAATGGTCCAAAAGCCTAAAGCTTCAAGTAGTCCTGGTCTGGTTGAGTACCTACGTGCCAGACAGAAACAAATACAAATCCGCTCTGTTTAGACACCTTAAAGAATACCCTAAAGAATACCCTCAAATAATTTTTGAAGTGTAGTGAGCAGCCCAGGGTACACAAATAAACAAATAACCCTGGACAAAAACTAGTAGAGGGCTTCCCTGGTGGTGCAGTGGTTGAGAGTCCGCCTGCTGATGCAGGGGACACGGGTTCGTGCCCCGGTCTGGGAAGATCCCACATGTCGCGGAGCGGCTGGGCCTGTGAGCCGTGGCCTCTGGGCCTGCGCGTCCGGAGCCTGTGCTCCGCAACGGGAGAGGCCCGCGTACCGCAAAAAAAAAAAAAAAAAAAAAAAAAACAACTAGTAGAAACAAAAGTGAGGTGAAATAGACCTATAAAGACTTAATATATTAGAATTATAAGATAACTATACTTATTGGGTTTAAAGAAACAGAAGATCTTGAATACATCTGCAGGAAGCAGGAAACTACAAAAAGCTTTGTAAAGAGTCAAAAGACTTTCTAGAATTGAAAAATATAATGTGGAAATTAAAAACTTAACGGGTGTGTGGTTTAACTAGAAAATAGGTTAGAAGATATTATCCAGCATGTAGGACAGAGGGTTAAGAAGTTAAATAGGGAAGAAAGGTTATGAGAAATGGAGACTGAAGTAAAAGGATCTAAAATAGTTTTTTTTAAAATAAATAAATAAATTTATTTATTTATTTATATTTGGCTGCGTTGGGTCTTTGTTGCATGCGGGCTTTCTCTAGTTGTGGCGAGTGGGGGCTACTCATTGTGGTGTGCAGGCTTCTCATTGTGGTGGCTTCTCTTGTTGCGGAGCATGGGCTCTAGGCACACAGGCTTCAGTAGTTGTGGCACACGGGCTCAGTAGTTGTGGCTCGCGGGCTCTAGAGCGCAGGCTCAGTAGTTGTGGCGCACGGGCTTAGTTGCTCCGCGGCATGTGGGATCTTATTGGACCAGGGCTCGAACCTGTGTCCCCTGCACTGGCAGGCGGATTCTTAACCACTGTGCTACCAGGGAAGTCCCTATAATAGTTTTAATTAGAGTTACAGAATGAGGGTAGAGCAGACATAGATCAGAAGTCATATTTGAAGAGATAGTGGCTGGTAATATTTCAGAACTGATGAAAGTCACTAATCTACAGTTTCAAGAACCCCAAGAAGGATAAATTTAAAAACTCTCATTCTAGGTATATCAAAGAGAAACTTCAGAACACCAAAGACAAAGAGAAAATCATAAAAATAGCCAGGGAGGGCTTCCCTGGTGGCGCAGTGGTTGAGAGTCCGACTGCCGATGCAGGGGACACGGGTTCGTGCCCCGGTCCAGGAAGATCCCACATGCCGCGGAGCGGCTGGGCCCGTGAGCCATGGCCGCTGAGCCTGCGCGTCCGGAGCCTGTGCTCCGCAACGGGAGAGGCCACAACAGTGAGAGGCCCGCGTACCACAAAAAAAAAAAAAAAAAAAAAGTAGCCAGGGAAACAATAGAATATCTTCAAAGGTGCAATAGTTAGACTTCTCAACAGCAACAATTGAAGCCAGTAGAGTGTTGTCTTTAATGTTATGAAGGACGATAATTGCCTCCCTAGGATTCTAATCCCAGTGAAAATAGATAACCAGAATGAGGGCTAATTAAAGACGTTTTCAGTCAAAAGAGAGTTTGCTATCAGCACACCTTACTTAAGAACATTCTAAAGAATGAACTTCAGGCAGAAGGAAGGTGATCCCAGATAGTAAGTCTGAAAAGCAGAAAGGAGTAAGAATGAAGAAAGTGGTAAATATGTGAAAAGACAAATCACAAACAGGGAGAAGATACTGCTATTTGTACAACTGACAAAAGACTGGTATCGAGAATATATAAAGAATTCTCAGGAATCAACATGAAAAAGACACAACCCAACAGAACAATAGTTTGTTAAACTTTTTGATTTCAGGGCCCCATTATACTCTTAAAAATTATTAAGGACCCCAAAGAGCTTTTGCTTGTATGAAGGATATCTATTGATATATATTGTATTAGAAATTAAAACTGAGAAGTTTATAAAATGTTTATTATTTCATTTACAAATAATAATAAACCCATTACATACTAACATAAAAATATAAATGAGATTTTAATTAATACTGCTTTTCCAAAACAATAAAAAAAGTTTTAGTGAGAAGAGTGGCATTGTTTTCATTTTTGCAAATCTTTTTAATATCTGGCTTGACAGAAGGAAGCTAGATATTCATACCTGCTTCTGTATTCAGTCTGTTATGATATGTTGTTTTGGTTGAGGTATCTGAAGAAAATCCAGCCTCACAGAGGTAAGTAACTGGAAAAGGAAGGAGTATTTTAATTTTAACCTCTTCAGATCATTGTTGATATTTTTCCTTGATACTACATCAAAACTGGACAAAACTTAGTTGCATTGTGGAATCGAAAACCATTGTCAATGACTTGTTCATACTCTGATGCATTAAAATCTTGGTCTGTCTTATGCTTTTATTGGATCTTTTATCTGTGCATGATTTTTATAACATCATGTATTTATCATTTGGAAAATATTGGTTCCGTGACTTATGCAGGTCTTCTAAATGTTGATATATTTCATTTTACAATATCAAAAAATCATGTATTATCTTCAGCTTGACCAGAATATTTAATATTTAAATATTGAGAATCTCTCAAGTTCACAAGCAGTAGATACAAGTTTTCCAGAATTCTTTTTTTTTTTCTATTTGAAAGCTCAATTTTTATCACTGGCAACAAACACTGTCCATTATTTTCCTTGAAATGACAGGCTCACATTGTTTATTTTGAAGAACTTGTCTTTTGAATACCCATCTGAGGAACCATAGATTGTTAGTTATTCTTTTATATATATCATATATAATATATGTTTGTGTATACATATATATACACAAATTGTATTAAAAGTTAATATATTTTAAAAGTTTTATATATAAGTATAAACTATATTGAATAAGTAAAAATGCTATTCCCTAAAAAAAGTAGCTAGTTCACCCAGCAGCTCAATTACACAAGTGCTTTTACTGGAGACAAACATCGTATTGCTGTTTGTAGCAGGAGGGCTTTATGTATACTTCCCATTTCATCATACAGAATATTAAAAAGACATGTACTGAGATTTAGTTAATTAATAAATTTAATGGCTTCATTAAGGACGAACTGACTTTTATCCCCCTATGTGTGGTGATAAAGAATAGAAAACTCCTAGTATGGTTTGGTGCCACTGCCTTGATTTGTGTTAAAGTGCAAGTGGTAGTTTTTTCCACCTTTGTTTTTGTCAACACAGTGAAAAAAGCAAATAACATCTTAGTATTGCTTTGAATAATGGTCAAATGGACCATTTTTAGTAGTCATGGAATTACAGATTAAAACCACCCTAAGATACTATTTCATGTCCAAAAGAAGGGCAGAAAAAAAAAAAGGCAGAAAATTTAAATTCTGTGAACAGGGAGGGTTGTTGCCATGGATATGATGCACAGGAACTTTCCTGCCTGGCCAGTGGTAGTATGAGTTGGAACAACCACTGGAAAACATTCTGGCTGCAACTTCAGAACACACGCACACCTTATGACCCAGCAGTTCTATGCTAGAGAACACTGTAAGTCTGTACCAGGGTATGTGTACAGGCGTGTTCATAGCAGCATTATTTGTAGTACTCAAAAATCGGAAACATCCAAATGTCGATTAACAGTAGAAGAGATAGGGCTTCCCTGGTCGTGCAGTGGTTAAGAATCCACCTGCCAATGAAGGGAACATGGGTTCAATTCCTGGTCCGGGAAGATCCCACATGCTGCGGAGCAACTAAGCCCATGCGCCACAACTACTGAGCCTGCGCTCTAGAGCCCGTGAACCGCAACTACTGAAGCCCACATGCCTAGCGCCCATGCTTTGCAACAAGAGAAGTCACTGCAATGAGAAGCCTGTGCGTGCAACGAAGACCCAACGCAGCCAAAAATAAATAAATAAATAAATAAATAAATAAAATCTATTAAAAAAAACAAAAAACACTAGAAGAGATAAATACATTGTGGTACTATAATATCTTACTACCGAGAAGATGAACCACAGTTACATTCAGCGTCAAGGATGGATCTGGCATAATCTAAAGTGATCCAATCAAAGCATGTAAGAATACAAACAGTATAATTCTATTCATATAAAGTTCAAAATCAGGCAAAATGATATTAAATAAGGATACATATCACTGTTTTAAAAATACAAGGGACTTCTCTGGTGGCGCAGTGGTTAAGAATCTGCCTGACAACGCAGGGGACACAGGTTCGAGCCCTGGTCCAGGAAGATCCCACAGGCTTTGGAGCAACTAAGCCCGTGCACCACAACTACTGAGCCTGCGTTCTAGAACCTGCGAGCCACAACTACTGAAACCCACGTGCCTAGAGCCCATGCTCTGCAACAAGAGGAGCCATCACAATGAGAAGCCCGCGCACTGCAATGAAGAGTAGCCCCTGCTCGCCGCAGCTAGAGAAGGCTTGTTGCACAACAACGCAGACCCAAGGCAACCAAAAATAAATAAATACATTAATTAATTTTAAAAAACATATAAAAAATACAAGAAAATGATGATCACAAAGTCAAGATGATGGTTACTCTAAAGGAGAGGAAGGTGGTTGTAACTGGAGAAGGGCACATAGGTAGGCTTTAGGACACTAGCAGTGTTCTGTTTCTGTTTCTTTTTTTTAATTTATTAAATTTATTTATTTTTGGCTGCATTGGGTCTTTGTTGCTGCGCATGGGCTTTCTCTAATTGTGGCGAGTTGGGGCTACTCTTCATTGCTGTGTGCAGGCTTCTCATTGTGGTGGCTTCTCTTGCTGCGGAGCACGGGCTCTAGGCTTGCGGGCTTCAGTAGTTGTGGCACGCAGGCTCAGTAGTTGTGGCTTGTGGGCTCTAGAGCTCAGGCTCAGTAGTTGTGGCGCACGGGCTTAGTTGCTCCACGGCATGTGGGATCTTACCGGACCAGCGCTCAAGACCCGTGTCCCCTGCCTTGGCAGGCGGATTCTTTTTTTTTTTTTTTTTCCGTATGCGGGCCTCTCACTGTTGTGGCTTCTCCCATTGCGGAGCACAGGCTCCGGACGCGCAGGCTCAGCGGCCATGGCTCACGGGCCCAGGCGCTCCGCGGCATGTGGGATTCTCCCAGACCGGGGCACGAACCCGCGTCCCCTGCATCGGCAGGCGGACTCTCAACCACTGAGGCACCAGGGAAGCCCGGCAGGCGGATTCTTAACCATTGTGCCACCAGGGAAGCCCTTGTTTTGTTTTTTGATATGGGGAAAGAGTAAAAATGTTTTTTAAAAAAACCCACAGTGTTCCTCTGGGCAGGTAGAATTTTGAAATTTTCTTTATTTTGCTTATCTTTTTAATTATTGTTATCATAAAAAGGGACAGCTTTTTAAAAATGGGAAAATATTGCTCTTTTAACATTTTTTCTTTGTTGTTAAATTACAAAAGTAATACATAATTAGACTGATTTTTTTAAGTCAGTTTGCCACTTTAGTACCTAATATGCTTTAAATGTCCATTAAAAAAATCTTCACATGTTCTGAAAATTTGTTTCCTTGCAAATTTTCAACTCCTTCCCTTAATCCACCTGCCTCCAAATTTTAAGATAGGTTATCATCATTATTAATTTTTATTCCTTTCTCCTATCCATGTTTTCTCTGTCCTATTTAGTGTGTTTTCTGTTCTGAATCCAAATTGGAATGCAGATTTGCTTTCAACTGCTTCACACCCATTTCCTGGTCCAGTCAGATTGCCAGAGCCCTGTGTCATCTTACAGAGTCTGTTGGAGCCAAGGGATGTTACTTCTTTATACTGTAGCTAAAGGAAGCCATTGTGTGTGTGTGTGTGTGTCTGTGTGTCTGTCTGTCTGTGACATGTTTCTGGATAACAGCAGCAATAATGCCATCTGCTTTCTAGGTGGAGGAGAGGCAAAGAGAGGAGCAGCTCGTCTCATTTGACAGGTAAAGGAATTATTCTAATGTAGAGAGTTGAGATGGGATTTTATACTTTATACTTACTTTTAATTTTAAAAATCAGTGAGAAAAAAGGAGGAAAATGAAAGGGAGCCCTGGAGTAGGTAATTTATAATCCATCAAATAAAAAAGTCAAAACTCTGGGCTTTTCCAAGATCTTTGAATTATGGAAGGAATAATTTCAAAGTGAATAAAAAACTTCCAAGAAATCTCTGATGTCTGTGTGTTGGGGAGAGGATGTGGCTCAATAAGAATAAGTATGAGCCCCCAAATCTACGGATTTGGAGGTCTAAATAATTTTACCTCGAATTCAGATTTAAATTCTTCAAAGTTCTTGGGTCTCTGTTTACTCATCCCTAAAATGTAGGCAACCCATCCTTCTAGGAGTATTAAAATAAAAAGCAAATAATTTGTATCTGAAAAACATCTCCTTTCTTAACTTCTCCAAACTGAATTAACTAATTCCATAAAAATGTACTGATGGTATTAGTTGAGAACATAAAATGTTTTCTTATAGGTATGTATCTATCTCCGCCCCACTATACTGTGAGCACCTCAAAGGCCTGGGGTGCTGTCTTATTCAGTTTTGTATCTTCATCACATGGAGGAAATTCTTTAAATATTGTGGAGATGATTTGTGATTTATGTGTACTGTTGGAAAATGCTTAATACTGAATTTTCAAAGTGTTTCATTTCTAGTATAAGATGTCATATGCGTTTCTTTAAATATGGTACCTGAAAAGAAGAGTTATAACATCTCACTAGCTTTTTACTTTGGTTTTCTGTCAAGAGACATTTAACCTAAAGCATAACCTCAAAGAGATTCTTGAAAACCAGGGGATGTGATTCTATCGGACTAATTGGTGAAGCACTCACAGGTCACTTAACCTGCTCTCCTCCACCTGTCTAGTACCCAAGATACCAACACAGCTTGCACATTGAGAGTACCCTGGGAGAGAATGGGCCAGTGTACTTTGTTGATTTCAAATCTCTGCCCACTTCTGTCTAGCAAGTCCTAGCAAGATTGTAGAGTGTACCCCTGAAGGGAAACAGCAAGGAGTCCCATCCCCCATAATTCTGCTTCCTCTTAGTTTTGCCCAGGAAAGCTGAGACTTTGTTTTCTTGATATTACCAACTCTTTGCCTCTGGATGTGAAGAATGTGGCCTCCGACACTTGTATTGATACCAGAGGTGTTGGAACCCTGGTACTGTCTTTGGGCAGGCTCTGCTGGCAGCAGAGGTGATGAAGATATGTCTTATGCACACCTTAGAGAGGAGGAATCAACTAGTGTGCTTGTCTCCCTGCAGCCATGAGGAGTGGAACCAGATGCAGAGCCAGGAGGATGAGGTAGCCATCACTGAACAGGATTTGGAACTTATTAAAGAGAGGGAAACGGCAATTCGGCAGCTGGAGGTGAGAGCTAAGTCATGTTTTTTGTTTGACTCAATGTAGATGCAATCTCTTAATTCACCTGGTTTTTCTCGCAGTGATTATGAAAAAGGATGAAATGAGTTGTTGTATGGCTAATGAGACATATTATGTCTCAGCGTAATCACGGTGAATTTGAACTACTCTTATGTTGGTATTGGCCATGGCGCCTGAGAACACCCGACTCCTCTCCTCAGTTACTATATCTTATATGGTCTCCATGAGACTATGCACAGAGAACAGAGCAAGGCCAACAAATATTTTATTGCTCATTAAGACTTTGTCCCCAAACCTCAATGCCAACCTCTAGGTTAGGTAGGGCTCTATGGAGAGCCCTTTGCTTAGTCTGAATAGCCCAGAATAAAGATAGGCCAAAAAGGTTTGCTCCATTTTTGTGTATCCCAAAGTCCACTCCCAAGTTTTGGATATCACGTCAGTGAGAGAAATAGGAAGAGTTTTTGAGGTGGGGGTTGAGAGAGTGGTCTCGAGGCCTCTCTTACCTGAGTTCCCAACTTTAATCTTGCACAGTGACCAGTAAGATATCCTTAAACCTGAGTACTTTTCTCCTCCATGGAGATAGAAAACTGCCATCCCTGGGGCAGTGGGGAGGGGAGGGTTGTAGAGAGGAGAAACTTGGAGCTCCTCTTGACCTTCATCTGTGGCAGTCGTTCTGAACCATGACTGCACTTTAGAATCACTTGGAGATTTTTTTTTAATTCCCCAGCTCTCCTCCTCCACTACCAATTACTATGTTTGGACTGTATGATTTTCCTATTTTTCATAGATTAAAAATGGGCAAACATCCACAAGAGGCCCTGGCCGTGGACACTTTTTTCCTTACAGACTTCTCAGGTGATTACAATGTGCAGTCGAGGTTGAACCCCACTGCCCTAGAGCCCATCAGTGTCTGTTTTTGTTTTTTTTTTTTTGCGGTACGCGGGCCTCTCACTGTTGTGGCCTCTCCCGTTGCGGAGCACAGGCTCCAGACACGCACCCTTAGCGGCCACGGCTCACGGGCCCAGCCGCTCCGCGGCATGTGGGATCTTCCCGGACCGGGGCACGAACCCATGTTCCCTGCATCGGCAGACGGACTCTCAACCACTGCGCCACCAGGGAAGCCCCAGTGTCTGTTTTTTTGATGGGACAGCTCATCCTCAAGTTTGATTATTACCTTCAAAAATGTCATGTCTTTTCTCTGTTTCACCTTCAAAAATGTCATGTCTTTTCTCTGTTTCACCTATTGCTACTAATCATTGACTTGGTTCTTTAACATGAGAAATCCTGTTATAGCAGGAGTAGAGTGAGATATATGGAGCTAAGGAGAAGAATGTAATGTAGTAGATGTGTAATGGGCACTTCACATTCAACGGAATTAAGGCCAAATTCCTTAGCTGGGGCCGGATTTTCATATCCAGTCATTTCCTGCATCTAACATACAAACCCCATTCTAATGGTGAAGCATCACACTCCTGTGTGTCTCTTCTACTCTCACACTACACTTCTGACACTTCTGGCCCCCAGATGTGTGGGCTTTTTCCCACATCAAGCAGTTCTGCCACACCATCGGGATGTCCTACAATTCAACTCAATTCTGACACTATCTCCCTGGAGTTAGCCTCAGATCCCACAAGACTGACCCCCCTCCCTGTGACTTCAGATGCCACTCGCAAATGCAGGTCGTCACCTGTGCTTCTGATTGACAAGCTGGAAACTGGAGGTTCTCATGACCCCGTCCTTGGGTTTGATTAATTTGCTAGAGCTGCTCACAGAACTCAAGAAAACAGTTTACTCACTAGATTACCGATTTATTATAAAAGGATACAGCTCAGGAACAGCCATATGGAAGAGATGTATGGGGCAAAGTATGTGGGAAGGGGTACAGAGCTTCCATGCCCTCTCCAGGTACACCACTCTCCCCAAATCTCCATGTGTTCACCAATCAAGAAGCTCTCTGAACCCTGTGGTTACATGGGTATGATTGATTAAATAATTGGCCCTTGGTGGTTGATTTAACCTTGAGCCCTCCTCCCCTCCCCAGAGGTCAGGATTGGGGCTGAAAGTTCCAACCATCTACTCACCAAGTTGGTTCCCCTGGCAACCAGCCCCCATCCTTACGGGTTTTCCAAAAGTCAAGTCATTAACATAAACTTAGGAGTGGTTGAAAAGGGCTTGTTATGAATAAAAAAAGACATCTTTATCTCTTTTATCACTTAGAAAATTCTAAAGTTTTTAGAAGCTCTGTGCTGGGAATGGGACAAAGACCAAATACATATTTCTTATTATGAATCACAGTATCACACCTTATGTTATAGCCAAACTGGGCTCTTTGTTCTTTAACCCAGTTACCTTTCTGTGTATATGGCTTCTCTTTTGCTGTAAGGCACAACTCAAGTCCTACCTCTTCTGCCATAGTCTTCCTCCTCTGCTAGACTTCCTATACCATTTATTAGTCATTTACCATGTAACACCCTTTCTTCTTATTTATCTTATTGTGTACTGATCCCTCCCTGCCCCCCCCATTAGCTATTCTTAAGCCTTTTTATATTCACAGCAATTAGCAGACTCTCCCAGCTATAGTAGACTCTTAGCAAGTAATTGAGGTTCTGGCAAGAGCTATTCTTGCAAGTTATGATTAGGAAGTCATTGCTTTGAAGGCATCATTTTGTATGATAGCATTCTGAGAGGCAGTACACTACAGTTGAAAGAGCGTGGGCTTTAGGGATATAATCCTGGCTGCAATGCTTAGTTTCCTCACTGACGAGTTGTATGACTAGACAAGTTACATAACCTCTCTGAGCCTCATCATCCTCAAAGATACTTAATTCATAGAGTTACTGAATGATTAATTCAAGTATCAAGGAGGCATAGTAACAAAAGATCATGAACTTTTAATTCTCAGTTCTGCCACTTGCTAGCTGTGAGACCTTGGGACAAGTCATTAAACCTCTTTGAGCCGTGATTTTCTCTTCTGTAGAATGGGGATAATACATGTCTCATTGGGTTGTCATGAGGACCAATTAAGTAATAGTTAATAATAGCTGACCCTTATGAAGTGGTTATTTCACAGTTCTAAGAACTTTTTATTTAGTACTTCTGAAAATCCTATGAGATGGGTACTGTCATTGTCCACATTTTAGAGGGGAGGTCCAGAGAAGTTCTTAATTTAAGGTTGGACAACAAGACTGTGGAGGATTAACAGTCCTCTGTAGCTGACAGTCAGGCTCCAAGAGACTGTGCTTTTAATTACCTACCTGGTATAGTACTTGGCACACAGTAGTCATTTAGTAAATGTTAATAATTAACTTTTTTTAATTTTCTGTTTATGGAGAAAACGTGATTTGTAAGCTTTAAAAACACATGTGTTGTTACTAGACAAAACTTTAGGTAAGTAAGAGGAAATGAATCTTCTAACATGTTGCTTAACGTTAATTGTCTTTTTGTGTTCCTTAGGCTGATATTTTGGATGTCAATCAGATATTTAAAGATTTGGCAATGATGATCCATGACCAAGGTGATCTCATTGGTATGTATTATTGACACCTTTAACATGAAGGTGAGTTGACAGTATTTGTGTGCAAAGAAGTCTTAGGAATTTTGGAATACCTTTAAACATCATTAAATTCGTTTTCTTAGCAATTTTCTTATGTTGTCAAATGTGTAAGTAAAATGAGGCTTCCATGAATAGTCAGCTCCATTTACTTGCCATAGCCTCTTGGTAAGTCTTTGGCTGTTTAGGGAAATATTAGCTGTCAGCTTCCCAGTTTTTATCTCCAGAAACTTGCACAACTATGGGCTTAGAAACACTTTTTTTAAAGCTTTTTATTTGGAAATAGTTTCAAGTTTATAAAAAATTGCAAAAATGAAAATAATAAGGAACTCCTTGGGCTTCCCTGGTGGCTCAGTGGTTAAGAATCCGCCTGCCAATGCAGGGGACATGGGTTCGAGTCCTTGTCTGGGAAGATCCCATGTGCTGTGGAGCAACTAAGCCCGTTTGCCACAACTACTGAGCCTGCGCTCTAGAGCCCGTGAGCCACAACTACTGAGCCCACGAGCCACAACTACTGAAGCCCACGCACCTAGAGCCCCTGCTCCGCAACAAGAGAAGCCACTGCAGTGAGAAGCTGGCGCAACGAAGAGTAGCCCTCGCTTGCCACAATTAGGGAAAGCCTGTGTGCAGCAACGAAGACCCAACACAGCCAAAAATAATTAAATTAAATAAATAAAAAATAAGGAACTCCTTTATAAATTTTACCCAGATTTACCTCTTGTTAACGTTCTACCCCACTTGCTTTTTATTTGCGCTCACTCTTTCTCACTCTGTGTATATACCTGATTTTTTTTCTGAACCATTTGTGGGTGAGTTATATACTTCATAACCCTCCACCCCAGTATTTATTTCCAAAGAATAGGGCTATTCTCTTATGGAGTTAGTAACTTTTTTTTTTTTTTTTTTTTTTTTTGCCGTACACGGGCCTCTTACCACTGTGGCCTCTCCCGTTGTGGAGCACAGGCTCCGGACGCGCAGGCTCAGCAGCCATGGCTCACGGGCCCAGCCGCTCCGCGGCATGTGGGATCTTCCCGGACCGGGGCACGAACCCGCGTCCCCTGCATTGGCAGGCGGACTCTCAACCACTGCGCCACCAGGGAAGCCCTGGAGTTAGTAACTTTTGATTTCATGCCTGGATAGTTGGAGTGATGGTGGTGAACCAGGACCCATAGCATCATAATTGTCTTCAGTTTGCAGTCTTGAGACATCTGAGTGTGGTAAAACATCCACTGCCCTTCTTTTTTGCAGACAGCATAGAAGCCAATGTGGAAAGCTCAGAGGTGCATGTAGAAAGAGCCACTGATCAGTTACAGCGAGCTGCTTACTATCAGGTAAAAGCAGGTACAAAAGAAAGTCACTCTGTGCTGTAGACTTTTGCTTAGACTTAAGCTGGAGACAGATAGTCATAATTGCAGTCCCAGCTCCATTTTTAGTATTTTTCTTTGCAGAGAGATCTACAAAAAGGCATCAAACTTTGAATAAACTGACATAGAAGCCTCTTAGCTACAAAGCTAACCATGTAAGCTAGCATGATACCTAATCTGGTATAAGGCCACGTTTATAACCTAAACAGCTGAAGTTTGTTTCAATTAGGATAGTAATAGGTACAAAGTAGAACTTCGCAGATACTTTATGTTGACTGTTGCCACAGAGGATGGACAAAGAATCAACTCCAACGGCTATTTATGAATTAATAGGGACTTATCATTTTGGGGTTATTGCATATGAATAAACAGGGGTTAATCGTTGCACTTTCTGTAAAGTGATATTTTTCTACATATGAGTTGAAACTCTAGTTTTATGACTTTTATCTGGGTCTTTACCTCAGTTTACAAATATTGTGAATGAGGTCCCTCTCATTTCTCCTCAATTTGGTGTTGCATGGCTTTTTAGAAATGAATAGCATTCAGTCAGTCACCATGTTCCTAAGATAGCTCTATTTCACCTGGGACTGTTCTTAAAGAAATTCATATTTAATAATAGTGTTTTCTTTTAAAACTGAGTGATGACTTTAATATCCAACAGTAAAGGAACAATTAAGTAAATTATGTACATCCACTCAATGTTATGTGGGAATTAAAAGAGATGTTTATGAAGAGTTTATAATATCAAAAATTTTATGCTAAAATATTAAGTGATAAAAACATCAAACATCATACAGTATGGTCCCAATTATGTCACATAACAATATGCATAGATAAAAGATCAGAAGGAAATACAATCAAAATGTCAACTGTTTTATTATCTGTGGGTGATTATTTTCTCTTTTGCTTGTGTGTATTTTTTACAGTGAACATAAAATTTTATACTAGGTATAAAACCTTTATTAAAATACACATGTACAGATAACTTATTTTATTGCAAATAATGCCTAGCAACATAGGTATAAACAGTTTCTTTGCAAAATTGTATTTGGGAGCCTGGAATTAGAACTTGCGCTGCTGCCTAGCACTGGTAACTTGAGATTTTTGAGAAGGTGTCCGCATAGTCATACATGGATAGAGTTAATTTTGAATTACCAGGAGGCAGATTGATGAAGCACTCTTGGAGTCTTAGATTGAAACATTTTTTACTTGTTTCATGAGTGTCTTCTTTACATATTTCTCTCCTCAGAAAAAATCTCGCAAGAAGATCTGTATCCTGGTGCTTGTCCTGTCAGTGATTATTGTAATCTTGGGACTTATTTTGTGGCTAGTTAATAAATGAAGTGATTGCCTCCGAGCCTTCTCCTGCTGAGCTGTTCTCAAGGGCAAGTGCTTGCTGGAGTTTTGCCAGAACAAACTGATCACAAGAAGACAGAATACACCAGAATGTCCTGTAATAATTTAGTTAGAAACTAACTGCTAACTAGTCCTTGGAATTAGTGACCTGTGGAGACAGTATTTATCAATTTATGTATACATTTTATTGATTTCTCAAATTAAGAATTAATTTATGTGGATTTTGCTTTCTCTTATATTCTGATTGCCCTTCGTCCCAAGTGTTTACTGAAAATTACATTCTAGATATTCTTGTTTTGGTAGGTAACACTATAGTCTTGTAATATTGTCTTTCTATGTACATACAAGATTTACCTTTTTACTAGCAACTGAGATAGAATTACTTTCTGTCACCCAGCATATTGGAGTCTATCAGAAACTGTATAATAAGCCAGCAATTTTTATTATTTAATATTTTAGTTTGAATTTCTAAGAAGCCTGGCCCCTATATGCTTTGAAAGATTTTGGCAATGTATTTAACTAGAGAATAAAAAATTGCACAGGTGATCCAGATTAAATGAGAAGTAACTAGTTGAGCTGGTCAGCTGTTGGGGTGTGTGTTAATCTGGGTTTAAGTTTATTATCTGCTAGTGTCATCGACTGCAGTTCATCCACATATACACTAAACCATCTTGTTCACTTTTTGAAGAGTTTAATTTAATTAACATTATGATTCTCTGTGGGGTTCCTCTCCCACCCGTCTGTATAGAAGGGGAGAATTAGACAAAGCGTTCTTCTGGAGAGCAAATAGGAATTGTTTGGAATGATTTAATCTTTTGTTGTTGTTGCTCAGTTGTGGTTCTGCATTCCTGGTAAATGATGAATGTTGCCATCAAAAGGCTGCCCCCTACCCTAATAAAGTTTGCTGGGCATTTGATGGCAGGAAGATTTTAAAAGCTAGACTGAAGTTGGTTTAAAGTTTAGTCCTGTGAACCTGGCAATAAAGCAAAGGTTCTTTTTTGTAAATAATACTGGTTTGGAATAGTGCTGTTAGACTTATCCTAACTTATGAACAAGAGATTAATCTCTCCATGCATAGTTTTAGACAAAAAATGTTTCAATAAAAGATTGCTGTCTTGTAACATAAATGTTGTCCACTCCCCTTTTTCACAAGTTTAGGGAAGTTAAAGGGAAAGTAATTTCTCTAGGCTCTCACATAAATGTGAATTGGGCCAACAATTTCAGTTCATCCTTTAGTGAATCAGAGGATCTCACTACCCTGGATATATTTATACTTATTTCTTCCATTCCCTTTAATGTTACTTAATCTTCTTTTACTAAACTAATGTGAACAGCAGGGAAACAGACCTAAATGCATAAGTTTCTTTGCACTCTTGCAGCATTCCACCCACATAAGACAAATAAACATTTGAAAAGCTTTTGTAGTAAGTTTTTATGAGTTAACATCCTAATGCAGTAGATATTGGGTAATGTGCTGTCCAGAGAAAAATTGAGACCTGCAAGAAGACTGGAGATCAGGTGAGGATTGGTTTAGGGGTGGAATAGGTCCTTTCCTTGAGGAACAGGATAGAGCTATTGGGGCGTCACAGTGGCCCAAGCAGCAGCTTCAGAGGTAATTCCTTGGTTATACAATCACTGCCCCTTCAGCTCTAAATTACCGTTGGACTTGAATACATCATTTGTAACATTCCAGGCAAGAAAAAAGTCTTGACTGTAAAAAAAAATACCAAACAAACAAACAAAAAAACACGAAACCTTTCAGTTTGGGTAAAATGAAGCCACCATAGTTCTGTTCTATGTTATCCAATGGTGGTAATAGTAGTCATGGGTAGCAAATATGACCTTGGCCTAGAATTTCAATGGCCTGGAATTTCTAGTAGTCACCAAGAGGTTCTGCTAAGTGGTCCTAACAGACCTGTTCACAGAATCCTCCTTGACTGTGCTTTGTCCACCTTTAGGGCACCATGGTTTAGGGCAGTGGCTCTTAACCATGGGTTCACATTAGAAACTAAAAAAATACTGATACGTAGGTGACCATGCCACAAGATTCTAATTTAGTTAGTTTGGGTTATAGCCTGGGTATAGAGACTTCTAAAAGCTCCAGATAATTCTCAGGTATAACCATGGTTGAAAACCATTGGTTTGGAGGTCAAAAACTAGACTGGGGTACAGAAGGCCTGGGGAATCCTAGCTCTGTCATTAACTTGCTGTAGGTATTTGGACAAGTTATTTAACCCATAGGCCCCTAGTTTCCTCAATAGTTCTCTTAAAGCTATAAAATTCTTTGATTATAAAGACCATAGGGATGTGGTCTGAACATACCAACTGTATGTTTGTCTCTGTATTTCTTTCCTTTTCTCTTTCTTTCTCCTTTCTTTATAGAATGTTTTCTCTTCAAGTGAATTAAAACAGTAGTACTGTAGTATAGGGTAAAGTAGAGGTGTCATGCTGGCCACTTCCTCTGCAAATGTTCCAGAACAAGAACTTGCTAGCTGCTAGACCAATGCTCCCTGGGTAGGTTTTGTTTTGTTTTGTTAAGGGGTGGTGATACACTGCTTTGCACCACTGGGAAAAAAATATCAAAATGAAATCATGCTTCAGTCAGTGCAAACTAAAACATACTGAGCCTCCTCCATTCAGTTTTTTTGTTTTTTGGGGTTTTCCCCCTTCTTCTGTTCAGAGGCAGTTCTCAGTCATGGGAATGAAGCTTTTGCTTTTGGTCCCTAAATGCAGACCAGAACCTAACTCAGACTTCATTCTATCCTGTTTCCTAGGGCTAGAGATCACCTGCTTCCTCCCTTCTTTTCTAAGCATGTTTAGCGTATCCCTAGGTTTCAAGGAATTTTTCAGTATTGCTTTCCAGTACTATGAATTACATCTACTTTAGAATCTCCATTTACCCAGGAAATAGCTTGAAAGGTTTTAATTCCAACCCTTGATGCTGCTTTTAGGCCAACTGAGTAGTTCATTTTAATACTTACCCAAAATGAAATTTGATTAACAATATACTACTTAATTTTTAAAAGACAAACTTGAAATAATAGAATTTTTAATGTGGGACTCTGATTAAGGACCAGGTTTTTACAGTCCATGGAGAAATGAGAAAAATAACATAGTGGGCTTTTTAAAGTACCATCTTTGAATCTGAGCTAATGGCCTTCTCACTTTTTAAAAAGATTATAAAAATGAAAAGGTGGTGATGTTAGGTGACAGTCTTCATTTAAAAATCTCCTCAGTTGGCAAAATAAAAGTTGACACCCCTATAATACTTATTTTCCCCTGGTCCGTGACATCTCAAATATCTGAACCACTCACCTAGACTAGCTCCATCGCTTTACAACTGAAGAAGCTGAGGCCAGGAATGGCAGTCTACTGCAGGAATTTAGAGGCTTGAGGGAGTACTCTGTATGTGAATGGTCATTTGTGGGGTAATGCTGGAGCCCTTACTACAAGCAATTTACTATGCTGAATGTTTTACATTTTACATTTATCATCTTACACTCACAAAACTATCGAGGAGATATATTTTTCTCGTCCTCTTCTTATGGATTAGGAAACTGAGGCATAGTAAGTAAGCGACCTGGCCAAGGGCACCCAGTTTAGGAGCAGTGGAGCCAGGATTTGATCTCAAGCACACAGACTTCAAAACCACACCTTTAGACACTATACACTGTCTCCATTCATCACTGATAGAAACTATCCTGCTCACCACGTCTTTCATGAAGCTTTAACAATGCGGAGTAATGGCAATTTCTGTTCAGTTTTCATGAATATCTTTTCTTTTGTTGGCACCTTGTAAACTTTTCATTCACCACCCTGCTAAATGAAGTCTCCTGCTGTACCATCTCTACACAAACACACAATTTTTTTAGTGTCTCCATTTGATCACTCATCTATAAAAGATGTTCTAAGAAGTTTTTTGATATCAATATGCTCTTTATGTCTTTAGATTCTATTCTAAGGAAGTCTCAAAGTCTAAGAAATTAATCTGTCTTTGTTGAGATACCAAAATCCAAAGGCAGCTAGCCCATCAGTCTTTACATTTCAAAAGGTTCATGTCCTAGACTACTGTCCTCCAGTTTGCTGATCTCTACTGACATCATTGGTGCCCAAAGAGCATTTTGCTTTATAAGGCCCAGGAAAGTGTAAGGTGCCATTACATCAGAGGTCAGTGTGAATATCAGCTGTGCTGGAAACAGGGAACATGGCCAAGGAATAAAGAATTATAAGGGTAAGAATATAGCTTAGGTTTCTTGAGTGTACATTCAGCATTATAAGGGATTAAATAATAGACCACCCACAGAAGCTGAGAAATTGAAAGGCAAAGCTGACCTAAGATGGTTTTAGGTCCCTGATCGTTAGACGTGGCTTCAATACCTCTTCATGCCTGAAAAGGGCATGGGACCTCAAAGGCCCACACAATCTCTGTAGATACAAGCACCTTGCTCTTTTCTGTTACACTCAAAACACTTGAAACTATTTAATTATTTCTTAAGAATCAAGTCCTTGTGCTCAAAGGAGGGAGCTATAGCCTGTTTTCCTGAAACCAAGTTTAGAGCTATCAGCCTAGTCTATTTTTGGAATCACAAAGCTGGAAAGTAGGATATTAACCAGTTCATGTGATAAGTGAGCTGAGGGAATTCCCTGGCAGTCCAGTGGTTAGGACTCGGGGCTTTCACTGCCGAGGGCTGGGTTCAATCACTGGTCAGGGAACAAAGATCTTGCAAGCCCCGAGGCACAGCCAAAAAAAAAAAAAAGTGATCTGATCAGTTAACATCCTTGCTGGATGAGTTTACTGTGCATTTGAAGACCAGGGGAAAATGTGATTCTCCTGCCTAAGAGTTGATAATTTTAAATTCTAAGTTAATATTATGCTGCAGCTAAATCTTGATGCCTAGAGATGTCACCAAGGGCAAACTCTTTTGAACAGGCTGATGTTCGATTTAAAATCTAGAGGACCAGTAGCAGGCAATCAAGAAAAGAAATAACTCCACCACAGAAGGAGATAACTTGCTGTGCAGTGCCTCTTTATGGATGAACAATAATTTTGCATTCTGTTTCCTTAAAAGAAAAAAAAAAGGTCAGATAATCCTCCCATGTTTTCTACAAAAGTGAAAAAGTGTTGGGCTTTAGTTGCATGCTAATATGATCACACCAACATCAGAGTGTGACAGATAGCAATGATTAAAGAGCATGGCCTTTGGCATCACACTGATTTAGATTTGACTCCCACTCACCACTTGTTCTAGGGTGAGGCTGGGCAGCTCAATCTCTCTGACCCACTCCTCAGGAATCATAATACCTATTTCAAGAGAGTTGTGAGAATTAAATGAGATGATTCATATAAACTATATATTTGCCCAGATAAGTAAGCACTCAATAGACATAAGCCATTACAACCAGAGGACCTGCTGCTGGTCTCTTTCACCCAGCTGTTGGCCTAAAGCAGGCCTGAATCCTAATTCTTCCTTGCACTATCTAGCCACTATGACCAAAATTTTAAAATCCAAAGGGGCCTCAACTTGATTAACCATTTCATTCATGCACACTGAAGATCTGGACGCCTGCCATCTGGTTGGATCCGTCCCTGGCTCCTGTTTGTCCAGAGTTTAGATGACCCCCAAAGGTAGCTTCCCAGATAATCTACAGAAGCCTCAAGTGCTGGATTTGGGTTACAATGGGGAAGGGAGTACGGTGCATGCAGCTCTACGCAGAAGGCCCGGAAGAAGAGAAACAGAAAAGTTGGAGTTTTTCCAATCTCTGAGCTCTACCCTCTAGCTTCTCTCCAGACTGGGGTCGAAAGGCTGACGGTGCAGGCCCAGAGCAAGGGTGGAGTCGCAACATTTTAGAGCCTGGGAGCGTGTTTGCAAAAAGAACGTAGAGGGAAACCGAACCCCTCCTTACGAGCGCATTTTCCTCAAACAACTCCCGGCCAAGGAAAGCCCTGACCTCTGTAAAAAGCGAACTCTCAAGCACTGAAAAAGACCTCAAAACCCAATCCCAGTTTCCACCGCTACTAGAAAATCCCTGTGCGTCTGCGCGTCCGCGCGTCCATGCGTGCGTGGGTGGGCGCGCGCGCGCGCGCGCGCGCATACGCACAGGCTGCTGGGAAGCCGCCTCTCGCCTCTGGGTCTTCCAGTTTCCCGGCGTGCTTCAGGCCCGCCAAATGGGAGGGGGAGAAGCAAGATGGCGGCAGCCGCGAACTCCGGCTCCAGCCTCCCGCTGTTTGACTGCCCGACCTGGTGAGTGGCTGGGCGACCAGCGCTGGAGTGGCCTGGCCTACGCTGGCCAGGGCTGGCCGGGCGGCTCATTTCTCGCAGCGAGCCGAGCGGCCCAAAGACCCTGGGACTGACTGAGGGAGAACTGTCTGTCAGGCCGGGCGGCGTGTGGAGGAACCGGGAACCCGGAGCCCGGGCCCAGGAACTGAGGAAACCCAGAGTTGGGGGCTCTGAGGCGCTCGCTTAGGCAGCCCCTCCGGCAATCAGCTGGTTGCCGGGGCGCTTCGGGGCCTTGACCCCGAACTTATCCCGACTCCTGGCTGTCTGGTGCTCTTGTGGAGCACCGTATCTGCTCCCCTGCTCTCTGTCCCGAGCGCGCACGAGCTAGCTTCCCGGCCCCGGCGCCCCCCTCAGAGCCCCGCATCCCGCGGTTGTTGCTGCAGCCTGGGTGCGGCACTTGCCTGTCTCTCGCAGACTGGGAGCTCCCTGAGGGCAGGAACGGCTCTGACCTACCCCCGCGCTCGCCTCAGCGACCAGCGCGAAGCCGGGCACCAGAGGGCATCCTTGCTTGTTAGGATGAACCCCTTTCCTCCTTTCGCAAGTTCTTGGGAATAATGGAATAATTTTAGTCTTTGAGTAGAGTACATGATGAATACATATGAATTGCCTTGCAAGGAGACCCATCCGGAGGTGGGGCTATTTCTGCTCATCACAGTGTATTGTTTGTGTTACTCTCTGGCCCCTGTTATATAGAGATACTCAAGGGCAAGGGCTGCCTAACGCATCTTTATATTCCCAGTTCCTAGAGTTCCTAGGCCTGAGCCTGGCACATAGTCAGAGTTCAGAAAGCATGTTTTGGACGTAACTTGGCTTTCCCTGTTTTCCAGACAAAATGGGCTTTTGTCCAATGTACTTGTCTTACTAGCAACCTCCATAGAGAAGTTGGGTCAGGATTGTGAGATGACTGTGTTGCATCTTAAGTTAGATGTAAACAGATGCATTTTTCTGTGTGCACATGTAGGGACTCTGGCAAGATTGTTCATCCTTCAAACTTCAAAGGAGCAAACACAGGAAGCAAGTGAATGTGTGGCTGTTTTCTGGGTCCCTCTGCACTTTTGTAACACCCAGTTGCTTCAGTCTACAAATTCTGTGTCCATTTTGGTTCCTTGCTGCATTGATTTCAGAAGTTGGGCCAGGACAGTAAACGTATAGTTAGAAGAGACTGTATAAGATCACCTACCATTTCCTCAGTGTCTGTTAGGCACCAGGCATTGTGTTAGGTGCTTTGACATACATGTATCTCCCTTGGATGGTGTGGTTACAGGAGTGTAGAGAAAAGTCCCCTTAACCATGCCATTGTAGAATGACCTGTTCAAGGTTAACAAATATGTCTTGTATTTATTGGTACCTGGTTTCATGGGCATAGTTTTGGATTGCCCTAGCTCCCTAATTACACTTCTCTGATTTGGACTCAGAGCTCAGGACAGTACCCTCTGCTTATTCTGTGATGAGGCTAGTCTTGATCAGCCCTAGACACCAACTGATTTATTCTGCCTTTATATAGTATTAATGGTAGCGGCAAATCTTAGATTCAGACTCCAAGTGACCAGACAACCCCACCTATAGTACTTGCAGTCTTTGTGCTGCTTTCTTTCCAAGGTGGATAATCCAGTGTTAAAATATGGGTTTCTTTGGTGCTGCTCTATATACAGATCCACTAAAATATGTTTCAGAGCAGTTGAATCACTGGGGAAGTAAGTGTCAAATGTAGAAAGGAGCTATAATAACAGTGAAGTAGATGGCATTTCTGCTTGAACGTGAGCTAATTATAGGCTAGTAAGAGAGCTACAGTGTTGAATGGGATAATGATTGTAAATGGCATCTACAAACTCATCCTGAAAATGTTTTTTCACACTTATTTTTCAGGGCAGGTAAACCCCCTCCTGGTTTACATCTGGATGTAGTCAAAGGAGACAAGCTAATTGAGGTATGGAAGTACACGTCTTCCCTTTTTTTCCCACCACACTAAAGATTTTGCCAGTGACTCACTTTTCCACCTCCTCTCCTGTGCTTTGTTTTACAGAAATTCTACTTTCGTTCATCCTGATTTTTTTTCTATTAAAAGCACATGGTGATATAACACATTAAAACCATGTATCTCCACAGACACTCAGTTTTTTGTGACTCCTCTCACGTTCCAAATGAAGGGTTTTAATAGATCATGGGCTTGTAGGCCTCAGTCAAACCGGATGCTCTATAACTTGGTGAATTCCTTCTCTCTGAGTATGTGGAGTTGTATGGAAGGTGCAAGATCTGTAGTAATTGAAGAAGAAAGTGAATGATGTAGATTGAATTTAACTTTTAAGTTTCTTTTATGAGATTCAAGCCAAAACTCTTCAAAGAAGATAGTAAACTAAGGTTCTTGCTCAAAAAAGAGAATGGAAATGGTGACAAAATTCATTCATGCATTCAAAACATTTACTGAGTACTTATTATGTGCCAGTCATTGTGCTCGGCATAGGACTATAGCAGTGAACAGAAGAAACGTGGTTCCTGTACTCAAAGAAATCATCTGATGGGAACAACAGAATCAAACAAAAATTTGCATGATTATAATTGAAATAAGTACTATAAAGGACAAGTAGAGCAGAATTCCAGCTTTTCTACAAGTCTCTAGAATGAAAACCACATAGAACTTCAAGAGAACATGAATTTTGCTTAGCTGATAGGTTGTGTACTTTTTTTTAATCCTTATGTTACCATTTATTTACCAAGAGATGGAGATTAAGCTCACTCTGACTGTGGAGTTGTGAGTCTCTGTGTCTTCAACCAATTTTATGTTTGCTTGCTCAGATAGAATTTAAGTTCAAGGCCCTATTATTGAGTGCAGTTATTTTTCTTTGGTATATATGGTAGAAACATTGCACTCCATAATGAAAAGCTATCTTTGAGGTCTCCTGCAGGATGTTCTATAAATACACTGTTTTCACTTTCAGGATGTTGTAGAGATACCCACGTATTTTGCAAAGTATTAAGGCATGAGTTGTGATGAATTCTCTTATTAATTCATCAAGCCCTGAACCAGTCACTTAGAGCCCCTTTGTCATGTGTTCTTCTATCTTAAAGGTTACAGAATACCAAGATGATTCAAAGGAATAAGTTAGCTACAATGTTTTTTGTTTTGTTTTGTTTTGTTACACTGTAGACTGTTTCACACATATAAAATATTGTTGCTAAATAGACATATAGGAGTCTTTTCTTTTTAAAACCAGAATTTAGTAAATCTTTAGTTTACTACAGGAAGAAACAGACAAGGAGGGCTAGCTTTAATGATAATGTCATATTCCTCTGCGAAATAATTTATATTTTCAAAGCACTCTGACTTGTCAAACATCCTTCTAATTACTGGTTTCCATTAAGTGATAATGTTCTCTTTCAGTGCTCTTAGGTGTGCTGAGTTGCCACAAAACTGTCATGTTACAATACTTAGACATCACTGTATTGTTTCTGAGAGGAATAGACCCGAGATGTGCTTATTTTTTAAGGATTTAGGCAGCACTTGATACTAACCGAGCTATCTGTGTCCTAGCCTTGTGTCAGAGGCTTGTGACGTGTTGTGATAGCTGGGTTTAAAAAGTGCAATATTAAAACAAAAGCCATGAGTCTTTTAAGCCCAGTGTGTAAAGGTACACTCTGAGTTATAACTCAGAGGCACAACTGAATAATGGTACTAGCCATAGCTAGTTAAGAAATTGTGACTTAGTGGCTATTGAAAGACCAATGCATTATTTCATTCACTTGGACAGAAGAAGCATATTGTCCAAGAATTCACACATTTTCTTGCTTCTGAGGCATACTGTTTTTTCCCTACATTTTCACATTTCTATAATTGAGATGCCTTTAATAGTGAATGTATATAGTTAATTTGGAGGCTCTTTCTTTTTTTTCCCCTCTAAACACCTAAATTGCTGGTACTGGCAGCTTAGAATCATGGAAATGTGGTCAGTTTTATATTAGAGCCCAAGTGCTGGTGATCTTATGTGCTGTTTCTTTAAGTCTAGCCTATGAACACTGTGGTTAGCAAACTTAAGCTTATGAGGACATAATCTATGTGCATATAAATACGAATGAGAAATGCAGTGAGATTCAACCTGCATAGATATTATCTAGAGAGAATAAGATGCTGAAATTTCAGGGCTCTCTCAATTCTGAAGCAATGTCTTATTTTTAACCCAAGTCTTAATACTTGGGTCTGAGCAGACATGGGGATGCTTGTGTGACTGAGCTGTCAGGCTGTTGTTGAATCTTGGTGCTCCCTAGCACTAGGGGCCTGGGACAAGCTCTGCCAGCAGCAGGTGGGCACTGCTGGACAGGGTTTCCCAGAGGTGACCCCCATACCTATTTTGAGCTTTAAAGGCTAAGCTGGAAAGGAACTGGGTAAGTGATTGTTTAAAAAACAATTAAGAGTGTGACCCATAGTACTTGTTCACTCCTTAAAATGTTTTTTGCCATATGGTGGATTTTTTGATGCAGGAAGAGTGAAGAAAATATATAATGTAGTGGTTTAAAAAGCTTAGACTCTGAAGTCAGACAAACCTGAATTTCTAATCCAGTTTATAAATATCTAGCTGTGTGAGCTTGCATATATTAATTAATTTCTTTGTGCCTCACTTTTCCTATCTATAAAAATAGGAATAATAGTGCCTGCCTACTTCACAGAGTGGTTGTAAGGATGAAATGACATAGCATAAAACTCATAGCATAAAACTCATAGTGCATAGGCACATAAGTACTCAGCAGTTGTTAACTGTTATTAGTACGTGAGGTGTATTTCTGGTTTTGTAAGAACACTAAAGCATAGGGGAGAATTGTAGCCCACTGTGAATTCAATGACATAGCCAGGAATGAAATATAAGCCTCTTGATTCCTAGCCTGGTACATCCTAGTTTGACTATACTTCCCTACTCAACTTCGTGCTGTCTTCTCTCAGGGATTTTAGAAGGAGCATAGTGTGAAATGTGAACTAGAGCTTAGTGAGACCTTGTGTTTAAAGGAAAAACAGGGAATTCCCTGGCGGTCCAGTGGTTAGGACTCGGCACTTTCACTGCCGAGGGCACTGGTTCAGTCCTTGGTGGGGGAACTAAAATCCCTGCAAGCCGCGTGGCACAGCCAAAAAAAAAAACCCCAAAACTTAAAGGAACAACATAATGTATATGAATGAGGGTTATTCTTCAAGTACTCATATTATAGACTTTAAGAACTGAAAACAGTGTTAGCAAAAATTTGTCTAGAGTCCTTCATCTATGATGGCCCAGTCTACAACCAGTCTGTGGCAAAGGCTTTACTGATCTAGGACTAAAAGAAAAAGACAGTGTAGTGAGTTTTTCATAAATTCAGCTCAAAGAGTGGTCCTTTATCCTTCTTACTTATTTGTTAAAATGACCTATCTTTCATAAAATGATTATAATACTGATTGGTGACAATTTAAAAAATAGTTCTCATATGGCAAAATAAAAGTTAACAATACTATGTCAGCCCCTACAATTTTTAAAATAATAGATTGCTGGTCTGCGAAATCCTCTTTTCTGCTATTATATTGGGGCCTTATACAGTTTTGTTTTTTCCAGTACCACAGCAGTGGCTAGAAACATTTTGGAGCTCTTCTCAGAATTGTTTCAGATCCATGACACTGTTGTTTAGAATGTTAGCATTGCAGGTCATTTCACACCTGAGTTTAAACCCCAGATCTGCTACTTAACCAACTGGACTGCCTTGGATGCGTGGCTTCATCTCTCTGAATCTATTTTCTTATGTTTAACAATAAAGGTGATACTTGGTTCACAGAGTTGTTTTGAGGATTAGATGACATAATACTTAAAAATGCCTAGCAATAATAGTTCTTCAATAAATGTTTAATCCCTACATCCCCTTCCCCCAAACTTGGAAAATCTTTGCCCTGTGAGGTTGTTCCTTATTTGGACACAGCAAATACTCATTTAGAGTTAACTTTGAATAATGCTTTTTTGTGGCCAAAATGAAATGGGACAATAAAGTTAGATTTAGAGGCTCATACAATGTTGTCTAATGTAATTCTAGTTTCTAAAGAGGGTTCCAGAAATACTCTGGGTCTCTGGCAGCATGATTAGAATATAGATAGGTGTTTATATCCCCTTCCTTTGTGAACCAATTGATAATCTTCATTTGAATATATATTTTTCTGAAAAGCGGTCTTATTACTTTATAGGCATGCTTTGTGTTTCCTGCTTGACCTAAAATTAAGATTCAGTGAAATCTTAAATTTCCAATGGACAGAAGACAACCACTCTTGCATGCCATTTACACCTAATAGGATTAGGAAAGTTCCTTTCATATCAACACTAAACATTTGACCACTACATTTGGGGAGATTAATTGCCATCCATCCCCCAATGTTAGTAAATTATTCTGAGCTCTTTATCTTGAAGAATAATAGTAAATATAAACATATATATTTCCTTTGACAAGGAATTTTATCTTAAGATGCTCTACTTAGTTTATTGGAAGAATTTTTGCTAAACCCTGTTGAAACAAGCTTTAAGTAATATTTAATTTAATTTATTTAGAAACTGATTATTGATGAGAAGAAGTATTACTTATTTGGGAGAAACCCTGATTTGTGTGACTTTACCATTGACCACCAGTCTTGCTCTCGGGTCCACGCTGCCTTGGTCTACCACAAGCATCTGAAGAGAGTTTTCCTAATAGATCTCAACAGTAGTAAGTAACTCATATCCCATCCTATTTCATACACTGTCTTTTGGGCAGTGTGAAAATGCTCTTTGGGTCCTTCAGTTTTGAAATTGTGTTTTGTTGCTCATCAAGGAAGTTTATGTTTGGTTTTTAAATTAGTTGTTCTCCATTCCTGTGATATTTCCTATTTTACTGAAATAATTGATGACTGGAGAGAGAAGAGGGTTTTGGGGAGCACTTTCCTGGAGAGAGCAATAGGTATATACAGAGAACAAAAAAAAGCACCCAGGAACTAGGGAATGTGTTTATAGGCCCATGATAGATTGTGGTCCAATTTAAGCAGAAGCTGTGATTAACTCCGTTAATGTAGTAGAGTTGTAGTACAGTAGGACATTAAAAAAAAAAAAACTTGTTTTGACCAAAAGTTAATTTTTTATAATGGGCTCTTTATCCCAGCTACATTTTGCTGTGACTATTAACAATATCAATTTTAATTCTATGAGCACACTCCAACTAATAAGATTTTCAAGTTTGTCAAAGATAATTCCAGAAATGCAGTTGAGACTTGACTGCATGGGGCCTTGAAATTTGTTCATTTTTGCCTATGTATAATTACAGCTTGAAATGTAAACGATCTGCTTCCTGGGTTGATCGTGTTTTACTCCTTTCCCTGCTCCCCATACACACGCACACATCACCCCAGTATGCTTATATAATGGTTTTGGAGAGCCTTGTCTCATAAGTACTTACTTGCAAATTTATCTCATCTTTTCTCTCCATTTCATAATATGCAGAATGCAGACATGGAAAGATATCCAGACTCTCCAGTAGGATTTTGGCTTGCCTTGCCATTGATATTGCACCTGTTTCAGCCAACCTCATTTCTTATCCTGGGGAAACCCCAAGCATAACTGCCACCAGGCCAGCAATTTCTATGTTCCTTAGACTTGGGGCTGGAGAGGTCAGACCATAGCAATTCCTGTCTCCTGCCTTAGGGGGCATGCCTATTGCTGGGTTGGAGCCATTCCTGCTGGACCCAGAATGGAGCCAAGCCTGTCTGGCAGCAGAGAGCAAGCAGTGGTATTTGTTATGTGGGGTAACAGCAGGTCTGAAGATGTGTAAGAAATCCACTGAAGAGATTCAAGATTCAGTGAAGGAGTTTCCTTTTCATTGTGACCCATGACAAGGGATGCAAAGTGGACCCAGTGCCATTTCCATTTTAAAAAGCAAAACTGATGTGCTGGCAGAAGCTACTGTCCCTTCTACAACTCAGGTTTGTTTGTTTGTTTGTTTTCCTCTCTTACATTTCTGATTTGGTTATTCCCAGCACACGGCACTTTCTTGGGTCACATTCGGTTGGAGCCTCACAAGCCTCAGCAAATTCCCATCGATTCCACGGTCTCATTTGGTGCATCCACAAGGGCATACACTCTGCGAGAGAAGCCTCAGACATTGCCATCGGCTGTGAAAGGAGATGAGAAGATGGGTGGAGAGGATGATGAACTCAAGGGCTTACTGGGGCTTCCAGAGGAGGAAACAGAGCTTGATGTAATTCCACTGTCTATGTCATTGTTATGTCTTTTGGGACTCTGGCTTTTGCAGTATGTAGCTGTTCTGTGTAGTTTGAAATGCCAGTGACTTAGCAGCTGGAGGTTTTCTTGAGCCTAGTGATAAGCCTTTGCCACTTTGGCAGTGTGGTGTGGCCCTTGGAGAGCTGTATTGTGTGGCTTTGGTTATGTATAACCAGGGCTAACTAGGAGACTGGGTCTCCTGCCAGTAGACCCTTATGGTTGTCTTGTGCACCTTCAGTGGATGTTAGAAGCCAAGGCTGGGAGTTACATTTCTCTAGAGCTGCACTGTCCAGTGCAGTAGCCACTAAGTACTCAGTAGTCACATGTGGCTAGTGACTAACCATATTGAATAGCACTGATAGAAAACATTTCTATCATCCAGAAGGTTTGTTTGAACAACACTAGCTTACAGAGATTGAAGCTTTCATTCATTTATGTAGCTCTTTTTGATATTGTCCAGTCAGCCCTAGAATCTTCTGAGTAGAACTAGATTACTTTTGCTCTGGGCCTGGCTGCCCTGAAGGCCATGAATTTTACAAGATTTAATTTTAATGCGCTAAGGTTTTCTTTTCTAGAGCTGACCCCAGTAGTTTGTGATGTAGCTTTTGTATTCACGTGTCTGTCACTGAATTGATGTGACTGGTCTATCCAGGTAATCAAACGCCAGCCTGTCCTTAACCACCCACATGCATTTACTATTCTTGTATACCAAGACAGTTTCCCAGCCCTTAGGAAGAAAAGCACAGTAGCAGTCTTACAGCTTAGAAGTTGTTTTGTTCTAAAGAAGTAGCCTCATAGCCAGGGACCTGGTTGGCAGTCACTCTTGCCCATTCTCTTCCAGGCTGCTCCCATGCCTTCCTGTCTTTTAGTTCAGTATGTTAGGTCATCTCTGGGTCCTTGTTCTCAAGACATTTGGGATGTCTCAAACTGCAGTACAGATTGGAATAAGTCCAGGTGATTGGGAAGAGGCAGGCAGCAGTGATGAGGCCAAGTTAATCACTGAGATGGATAGATAGTTATGAGTAGAAATGGAGCCAGATGAAGGGATGGGGAGTGACAAAATGTTATTGCCAGATATTCAGTACACTGGTAACGTCCTTACAAGTTTTAAAGGAGAGAGCTACTGGGAAAGAAGCTGTCAGTTGTCCTTTCTCATCTCTGTTACTTAAAAACAATTCTTGGATTTCTTCCCAGTTGTATTCCGTTAATTCTCAGCATGAAGACATAATAAATTTTCTTCAAAAAAACCCAAAACCTTGGGCCTCCCTGGTGGCGCAGTGGTTGAGAGTCCGCCTGCGGATGCAGGGGATACGGGTTCGTGCCCCGGTCTGGGAGGATCCCATATGCAGCGGAGCGGCTGGGCCCGTGAGCCATGGCCGCTGGGCCTGCGCGTCCGGAGCCTGTGCTCCGCAACGGGAGAGGCCACAACAGTGAGAGGCCCGCATACCGCAAAAAGAAAAAAAAAAAAAAAAACCCAAAACCTCAACTCAAGGGTTTTTGCACAGATGACCTGTCTTCAGCCCAAGGTCCTTCACTCCCTTTTGAATATCACTGCTGCACTAGTCAATGAAGATGTTCCACATTCTGTCAAATTGAGGCTTTCTGGTATTAACTGTCTAGGGATGGTAATGAATCTTTTCTGAATGCAGAAAAGAATCTCACCTGTGTGGAGAGGTCAAGGTTAGCTCCTAATACCTTCCTGCCCTTTATTTGGTAATATTCTCCTTCAAATTCCTTGTGTACTTATTCCTGTCTTTCCTGTGTGAACCCTGTCCCAGAACCTGACGGAGTTCAACACTGCCCACAACAAGCGGATTTCCACTCTCACCATTGAGGAGGGGAATCTGGACATTCAGAGACCAAAGAGGAAGAGGAAGAACTCACGGGTGACCTTTAGTGAGGATGATGAGATCATCAACCCAGGTGAGGTACCTTCCTAGTTTTTTCTGATGAAAAAGCTGTGATGTCAAGAGAGTAGTGTACACAACCTGTAGGTCAGTTGTAATGTTTCTCTACAAGGTTTAGGATAACAGGTGCTATGTTGAGGGGAGATATTTTTGTACAGAACAGGCATACCTTGGAGATATTGTGGGTTCAGTTCAAGCATTGCAATAAAGCAAGTCACACGAATTTTTTAGTTTCCCAGTACATGTAAAAGTTACGTTTACACTACTTCAATCTGTTAAGTGTGCAATAGCATTATGTCTAAAAAGGACAATGTACGTACCTTAATTTAAAAATACTTTATTGGGGCTTCCCTGGTGGCACAGTGGTTGAGAGTCCGCCTGCTGATGCAGGGGACACGGGTTCGTGCCCCGGTCCGGAAAGATCCCACATGCCGCGCAGCGGCTAGGCCCGTGAGCCATGGCCGCTGAGCCTTTGCATCCAGAACCTGTGGTCCGCAATGGGAGAGGCCACAACAGTGAGAGGCGCAAAAAAAAAACAACTCTATTGCTAAAAGATGCTAACCATGCTAGTCTGAGCCTTCAGTGAGTTGTAATCTTTTTGCAATAGTAACAACAAAGATTGCTGATCACAGAGCACTATTACAACTATAGTAATAATGGAAAAGTTTTAAATATTGTGAGAATTACAGAAATGTAACACAGAGACGCGAAGTGAGTGAATGCTGTTGGGAAAATGGCACTGATAGACTTGCTTGATGCAGGGTTTCCACAAACCTTCAATTTATAAAAAACTCAGTATCTGTGAAGTACAGTAAAACAAGGTATGCCTGTACATTGATGGAGTGCCCTGAAACTCAAGCATTATCCAGTTGCAGTGTGAAAGAAGTAGATGGAGGAAGGCTGTAATTCTCCTTTGCTGATCCAGGTATAGTGGAGTTTAAGTATAGGTCAGAGCAGACACTATTGTAATGGGGTTCAGTGTATGATTGGCAACTCTAAGATTGGAGAACTTTCTGCCACTGTTAATCGCATTGAAGACTTGCCTCTGTAAGGTCGTAATTTATAGATAGTTTGTATGGAAACGTCAGCAAGATGAGAGCATCAGTTTCTGGGAAGGCCACTGAGTTTACATTTGTTCCATCATTCAACATTCATTTATTGGGCTCATGTTATATCTCAAGTACTCTGGGAGGTGGATGGCATGGAGCTGGGAGGTGCAGTTTATACAGTGAAGATGGAATTGGGATTCCAGAAATCTTGTTTGAAAATAAACCTTCATGGATGGAAACAAGGATCCCAGACTAACAAGTTGCTTTTATATCCCAAATTGAAATGCAGTGAGAATAACTTTCAAGTCCTGCATTTAGTTTCAGAATGTCAATTATTTAAATGGAGAAAATCTGTTCCAGTGACAGCTCATGTTAAAAAAAAAAGGTATAAGGATTTTAGTTAGTTAAAAATGCAGTCTAAGTCATCAGGGGGATGTGGAAACTAATCAAGTACAGTTTAAGATTGGATTAATAGAATAATGGGGGACAGTAACCCGGTGGCCTGTGTTCTGAGCAGAACTCACCCAAATGTGTTACTAAATGCAAGCATGGCCCTAAGTACTAAATGTGTTATGTAGTCTTGAGGGAAGGAGGAGACTCCCAGCTATGGAAAGTGGTCCCTAAATGCTGGGAACTGTGCATGAGGGAGGGTAGATTGGAGGGAGGCACCCTGAGGTGGATGTTTGCAAGGCTGACCTTCGGGAGGAAGGAGTAGGCGAAACCAGAGCCTGTGAGTAGCAAGTATTTGGCTCAGCATGAAAAGCAACAACAAATCCTTCTTATATTTAGAAGAAGAATTAAAAGAATTCCTGTGAAAGAGATTGGGGCATTCATTCTAGTGACTTTTGTTCACTTTCTGATGATGTGTGAAGTGGAATGAATTACTTCTCAAAGTACTGAATGCCCAAAGGAAATGTTTGGGCAGGAGCTGGATGTCTAATCTGGGAAGTTTATTTCTGAGTGCCAGATAAGAGTTTCTAGGGGTTGGACCTAGACATTTGTAGTTTTAATAAGCTCCTGTTTGTACTGATGAACAGCCAACAGTTTGGGAATCACTGAACTAGATAATTTGTTAAGTCTCTTTCAGGACTCGGGGTCTGATATGTTCTGTTTTTCTCCTTGAAAATTATTGTGGGACTTCCTGGCGATTCAGTGGTTAAAACTCTTCTCTCCCTGGTTGGGGAACGAAGATCCCACATGCCACGCTGCATGCCCAAAAAAAAGAAAAAGGAAAAAAAAGAAAATTATTGTCCTGCAGCTTTATTAAGGCAGTACATTCAGGCAGAATATGGCATAGTGTTTAAGAGCGTGGGCTCTGATCAGAGGGCCTAGGTGTGAAATCCACCTCTCCGCTTAGTAGCTCTGTGACCCTGGCCAGTGACATGACTACTGGCCTCAGGATTGGTGGGGAGATTAAATGATTAATATATGTGAAAATACCTCATATCTGTGCTTGGCACTCAGTAGCCCTTGATAAATGTTAGCCATTGTCCTCATCATCATCTGCCACCCCTTTTGCCTTTACCTATGCAGACTTTCCTACACTAGAAGTAGACTTAGCAAGAAACTTCTCGGTAGATCTTCCAGGAGCAGAGATTTCCTGCAATGGGCAGACCCCCTCTCTAGGAGTTGAATGGCTAGAGAATGAGGAGAGGGTGAGAGGCCTGAGCACCATTCAGCCAGCACAGGACAGGGTCCCCCAGATGGCTTAGCCCCCTCTTCTGCAGGCCTCTTGTGTTTGTGGGCCACATACCCCGTTAGCCACACCTCTTGGGCTCCAGTTGCTCTTGCACTTGATTTAGCTTTCCTGAAGGGATGATTGGAGCAGGGCTGTTATGGTAATGAGAGAGAAAATAAGGGTGCCTTTTTTAGAGACCTTCTCTCCTTCCTGATGAGCCTGGATATCTTTTCCTCTTTCTTCTTCCATATAGAAGCTATTCATTCATTGAACATTGATTGTTTGTGAAAATAATTCCAGGGTATATTCCTTAGAAGCATCCTAATATGTGAAAAGCCAGACTTAAAACAAATAAACCAGGGACTAATTATTCAAATTAAATAAGGAATCTTTATATTCCAGAGGGACTCACAAGAGTGTTTCTTTAAATAACAAGTGCCCTCAACGCATTAAAATAAGGTGTACAACATCTGTTAGGGAAACAACTCCTTTCCTACCACTATATTAAGATAAAAGGGCCCTGGAGTAGTTTTTTCTAGTAATGATAATAAGTCTATGCTTGCCTGTTTCCCCACACTCAGTCTTCAGTGAGAAAACTGTTCATTCTAGGTGATCGAGCCCAATCTCCCCTCTGTGCTCTAAGAAAACTATTTTTGCACCACTCTTCAAGCACCTCCATTGTATTCTAGCCTATCTGGCTTTACAACTGTGAACTCCTTACAGGCAGGATGGTGTCTTGCTCTTTATTTCCATGCCTGATGTCCAATGAATGAGAGACTGACTGACTACAAGCATGTCCCTTACTTGGTCTTAGTGCATTCTTCTGGCACAGTGTGAATGAATGAAGCTAGAAGCTTCGTAGGGTGCAATAGTGTGTGTATAAGCTGTGAAAAGGGAGCCGCTGTCCCACCCTGCCTGGACAGGGATTTCAGATCCTTTAGTGAGTCTTAATTGTACAGGCATACCTTGGAGGAATTGTGGGTTTGGTTCCAGACCACTTCAGTAAAGTATCAAAGCTAGTCACACATATTTGGTTTGCCAGTGCATATAAAAGTTACATTTACGTTATATTGTAAACTGTTAAGTGTGCAGTAGCATTATGTCTACAAAAGCAATGTACTTGTTTCTTTACAATGCCTTAATTACAAAATACTTTATTGCTAAAAAATGCTAACCATCATCTGATAATGCACGGTTGCCACCAACCTTCAATTTGTTTTTTTTTTTTAAAAAAAAGAACAATATCTGCAAAGCACAGTAAAATGAAACTCAGTAAAACAAGGTATGCCTGTATACAGTTGTTCAGGTTGAAAGGCGAAGTTAAGCTAGAAGCCTTGGGTCTGAATCCTAATTTTGTTATTTGCTAATGAGCGGGTGTTAGCAAGGTATGTGGTGTGTGACCTCTTTTTATCACTAACATGAGATTATTGATGTCTTCCCTCAAAAGAGGGAGGTATGTGGAATGGGAAAGAACCTGGGGAAGCCAGTGTAGCACATGGTCCAGAGCACAGACCTGTTTCTGGCTGCTTAGATTTATATCCTGGCTCCTCTCCAGCAAGGTGACTGGGCCGGTCACTTTCCTTCTCCAAGCCTGAGTTTGTTTTCCCATCTATTAAATGTTTATTGTAGGGGTACTTACCTCGTAGGGTTGTTGTGAGGATTTAACACAGTACCCAGTAAACACTTGAAGTGTTAGCTGTATTTTACTGTTTTAATATGAATTATTGTGATTGCTTTATTTGCATTGAGCCCTATAACCTTAATCATCCCAGTTGATTACTGAACTAACCCTGCCCTCGTGTCTTTTTGCAGAGGATGTGGATCCTTCAGTTGGTCGCTTCCGGAACATGGTGCAGACTGCAGTGGTCCCAGTCAAGGTAGGAAGCATGTTGTGACAGTATTTGAAATGTCATATAGTCTGGTTTAAAAACCCACTGTTGTATATGTAGCTAAGTGTTAAGTGTGTGCTTAATTTTAAAACATTCTTTGCTCCTTTCCCATTTTTCATACTGTGGAAATCCAGTTACCCCATCTGTGTGTAGGGATCCTGGAGTGCCATAGAGAGGCTGCAGGTGACCAGCTAGCTTGATCCTCCATGTAAATTATGGTGTGATGTGGGTCTGTAAATTTACCTCCCAGCAGGGTGCAGAGAGACCCACCTTTCTTTAACCTTCCCTTCTTGACTCAAAGTAAGCTGTTAGGCAAAGAAGAGACATTGTTGCATTTCTGCATGACACCTCTGGCCTTTACCACATCTTTATTTTGTGAATGGGGATGGCACAGATAGGAAAGCCAGCCCACATTGGATTAGGTTTAAAGAGCAGCTATGTTGAAGAACCAAGAGGTGGAAGTTACAGAGATGTTCTGATTGCTCAACATGTGGAGAACCACCTGCCGGCTAGGGCTCCAAAAGGGAACAAATGGCCCCTGGAAGTAGATCTCTATTAGTAGAGGTATTCAAAATGTGATTGGAAGATGTTGGTCAGAGATGCTCTAGGGAGTTTTATTTTTTAAAAAATCTTTAGAATATATTAGAATAGATTGATAAAATGTGTCAAGTTCATGCAAAAGGAGTAGAGGGGTGAGGGAGGATCTTTCATTGAACTTTAGTCCAGTGTGAAAAAGTATAAGATGAAATTTTTCCATACAACTCCATAGTATTTGTGTCACATTTCCCCTTGGGGACTTTTCTCTTTTTTCTTCACCCTTTGGAACTTTCTGTTGTCTTTAAAGTATAATTTGAATTTTGACAGATACATACACCTGGGTAACCACCACCGTAATCAAAATACAGATTTCCATCACCCCAGAAAGTTCCCCTGTGTCCCTTTGCTGTCAGTTTCCTCCCACTCCCAGGCAACCAGTAAGCTGCTTTCAGTCACTACAGATTTGTTCTGCTCTCAGATTAATGTTTAAAAATTAGGTGCCCAGGGCTTCCCTGGTGGCGCAGTGGTTGAGAGTCCGCCTGCCGATGCAGGGGACACGGGTTCGTGCCCCGGTCCGGGAAGATCCCACATGCCATGGAGTGGCTAGGCCCGTGAGCCATGGCCGCTGAGCCTGTGCATCCGGAGGCTGTGCTCCGCAATGGGAGAGGCCACAACAGTGAGAGGCCCGCGTACAGCAAAAAAAAAAAAATTAGGTGCCCAACAGGAAGGTACTAACTTTTATTTTCCCCCCCAAAAAGAAAAATTGAAATACTCCATCTATTATCACCTCTGATTCCTAAAAGGGCATTTTAACATTAAAAAAAAAGAGGGAGGAGTATGACCTTAGGGTAAAGAATGGTCACTTAAAGTGGATAAGTCTTACTTTATGAAAAGTTCACACACTAGCCTCATTTTTCTCAGTTTGACGTAGGATGGTGACCTCTTTGTGTGGGGCAGTGTTTGGGAGCCATGATGTTAGATGACCACTGTAAGGTCTCTTCAAACCCTGAGATTTCAGGACAGTGAGATGGGTTGTTTAGGAAACAAAACAAGTTAGAGGTTTAGGGGCCTTCCCCAGTTTTTCGAGGACTGCAATAGAACAGGCTAACAGCACTCTTGTGTCTCACTTCTTGTCTTCTCTATAAACCACAGAAGAAGCGGGTGGAGGGCCCTGGCTCCCTGGGCCTGGAGGAATCAGGGAACAGGCGCATGCAGAACTTTGCATTCAGTGGAGGACTCTATGGGGGCCTGCCCCCCACGCACAGTGAAGCCGGCTCCCAGCCGCACGGCATCCACGGGACAGCACTCATCGGTGGCTTGCCCATGCCATACCCGAACCTCGCTCCTGACGTGGACTTGACTCCCGTCGTGCCGTCAGCAGTGACCATGAACCCTGCACCAAACCCTGCCGTCTATAACCCTGAAGCTGTCAACGAACCCAAGAAGAAAAAATATGCAAAAGAGGCTTGGCCGGGCAAGAAGCCCACACCTTCCTTACTGATTTGATATTTTTGGTAATGGAGGAGGGTGGGATTGGGTGGGAACAGGGTGGAAGGGTGATGGGGGAGCTAATGAACTAGGGAGAAAAACTTTCCATGTGTGCAGTATCGTCTTTCAGAATGTCTCCTGGGGTCCTAACCATGTAATATTAAAACTGGGGGTGGGGTTGAAGTATCCCAGAAAGACCTGTCTTCAGAACACTTTCATTGAAGAGAAATGTTTCATACATCCTTTTAAATAGACCGCCCTGGCTCTTTTCCACTCTTTCCATTATCTCCTTTTTTCTTCTCTCCCTCTTTCTAGGATCACTTTTTAAAACATCCTTTACCCCAGGGAGAGGCTCCAGGCCCTCAGGTTGAATGTAGAGCTGTGGAGGTGACAGTAGCATTGCCAGCCTTGTGGGTTCAGCAGCCTGATTTATACTTACTGTCCTGCAAGTCCCAGGTAGCAGAAGGGTTGCCACGGATTCCAGGCTAACAAGAGGGTTTAGAATGCTTCAGTTAAGCTAGGGTTTAAAACAACTCAGAAGTTTTCCTGGGTCAGTGGTTTTGAGGTCCAGTAGTTAGGCTCTTCTCTTTTGTCCTTTCTGTTAGAATGAGAACATTTTGATTTTTCTTCATCTGTGACCAGTGCCATAGACACAGGTTGATAGTTTTAAACTTACAGTGTTGTTTGAAGTTTACCTGTTTTTCTTGTCAAACCTGAGTACTCGCTTAAGTTTCTCATCTGATTCCAGAGTACTGTCCTCTACTCTCTAAGGCATTACTTTCCTTTTCAAGTGTGTTATGAAGGCAGTATAAAGGATATGACCAGTTAGAGCAGTTTCAATTAAAAAGGAAAAGATTTTACTTTGAAGTAATGGATATCTCGAAGAGGACATTTTCAGATGTTGATTTGGAGGCTCTCTCCCCCCTCGACCGAGAGCTCTCGTTGTCCAGAGCTCCAAGACTAGACCTGGCTAACAAACATAGGAGACGAAGGTAGGACACATTGATGTGAGCTTTGTACAGAGATTTGTACATTTGTGTAATAGGCCTTTTCACGCTTTATGTGTAGCTTTTTACCTGTAACCTTTATTACATTGTAAATTAAACGTAACTTTTGTCATTCGGGTGCAGTCTGTGATTCAGTCACCATCACCTATTTCTACTGCCATTAGGGAATATTTGTCAAAGGTACAGCTGTCAGGCTTGGGAGGTGATGCTCTGTCCCCATTTTATTACTACAAATAAAGATGCCCCCTGATGAACGTGGAAATTCTAATTAGAGATTCCAGTCCCCAGACTGAAGCCTCCGTGAGCAAAGTGGGTTAAGAAGTGCTTGCTGCCCTTCATCAGGAGGCAGGGCCGCAGGTCTGACGAGGAAGACTGGGCTTTGGGGCCCTTGTCCTGGGTGTAACCATTGCCCTCTGGTTACAGCTGCATGCATTTGCGCTATAGCTCAGGAGGCACAGGAGTGAAAGGAAGCTAAAGTTGAGTACATTTAGAAGGGATTTCAGCCAGAGTTTGGATTGGATGGGTGTGTCTTGCATACTAGAACCTCGTGTGCAGGAAGTGCATTTGTGTGTGGTGAGACTTACATATGTGGCTTTGTGGTGAAAATGCCAACTAGGTTCCAGATCCCTTAGATTGAGAGTGTGGACTCACGGCAGGAGCAGCCTGTTAAAGAACAGAGATCTGTAATATCACAGACAAGTTAACTTCTCCACTGGCTTTCGTAACAGTGAGTGTCCTCGTCTTTATGAGGATACCTTCCTCTCATCACAGCGAAGGTTACTGTTAGTGCTGGTTAACTCACTCGTTGAGCACCTGCCTACTGTGCCAGCCATCTACGAGCATGTCATTTAATTTTCATAGCCCTAAGAGGAATACTGTTTTTATCCCCATTTCACAGATGAGAAAACAGGCTCAGAGCTAAAGTAAACTTCCTTATGATTTCATGTAGTAAAGTCAGGATTGAAACTGTAGCCTGAATCCAGAGCCTGAGCACAGGTTTACATGGCCTCTGGGATTAGTTAAGGGGAATGATGTGCCGGTCTTGGGTGGCTCGTCATTGTGCTCCGTAGACTGGAGCTAGGTGTTTGTTCTGAAGTTTAAAAAAAGTATTTTGGGGACTTCCCTGGTGGCACAGTCGTTAAGAATCCGCCTGCCAATGCAGGGAACATGGGTTCGAGCCCTGGTCCGGGAAGATCCCACATGCCGCGGAGCAACTAAGCCCGTGTGCCACGACTACTGAGCCTGCGTGTCACAACTACTGAAGCCTGCGCGCCTAGAGCCTGTGCTCCTCAACAAGAGAAGCCACCACAATGAGAAGCCCACACACCACAACTAGAGAAAACCCGCGCAAAGCAACGAAGACCCAACGCAGCCAAAGATGAATAAATAAGTAAATAATTTTTTTTTAAAGGGAAGAAAAAGGTTTTTTTCCAAACTGGAATGACTGATGACTCCAGACAACTTACTAGAAGGTATAATAAGGGATTTGGGTCTAGTTTAGATAATAAAATAAATCCTTCCTGGTGAGAGAGAATAAAATCCTTCCTGGTGAGAGATTATGTCATGCATTATTCGGTTTCAGAATTTGAGTTGCAGAGTAAAACGAATTGGTGTCTCAAAGAAGGCTCAACAGAGAATATCCAAGCCTACAAAGGTCCACTTGCCTTTAGTGGAAGCAGGACTGGCTGAATTTGGTGGTTACACAGCATACGGAGGCATGTGTGTATGGAAACCTGGCTTCCCTGGCACCAGACTTCTGATTTATTGCAATCATGTTTTAGTGCCCCTCAAAGATGAACACTGCAGGAAGGGGCTCAGCTGCCTCTCGCCCCTAATGCAGCTCTAGACGATGACCGTGGGTAGGTAAGCCCCTGCTGTTCACCACCAGGATCAGCAAATGGTCTCTATCGCTCAGGTGAGCACAGTGCTGCTGAGGAATGCAGGGATGAGAAGCAACTGTTGGTTTCCCCAGAGTCCTATGCCCCTAATAGGCCACCTGCTAAGGAGGGAGGGGATGACTCTTCCCCTTCCCCAGGGTGGGAGAGGGTGATGAACCCCATGGAGATGGACCTATTGACAGAAAGCAATAGGTGATCACAGCTCAAGATCAGCTGTTTGGTGACTGCTTGCCTAAAATACGCTCATCGTTATCAACTCAGAACTTTAGAGTCTAGAAGGATTTGTAAGATCCTGCCTGGATCCCTCATTTTGCTTGCAAGCAAACCATGGCAGCGGGGACTTACTTCTTTCAACTAACATGGATTGAACATGTGTGAGTAGAGATGAGTGAAACCTGGGGTGTCAGGGAGGCTTCTAGGGAGATGATGTTTGAGCTGAGCATTGAAGATCAAGGAGGGATTTGCTGCGTGAAGGAGTGTGGGCCATGGTTCTCCAGGCAGAAGAACCAGTGTGAGAGAGGCATGGAAGGAGGACGAGGGGATGGCTAGGGGGTGGCAGGAGGGAGGAATCAGAAAGACAGAGTCCAGGTCCCACACGGTGAGCTCTGCTGGGGAATTTGAAGCTACCAGGGAGCCAATGAAGGATTTGTTTTCCTTACTTAAAAAATATATATATACAGACATTCTTATACAGCAATATTGGAAAATCCAGAGACACATACCTCATACAGACACGCACCCTCCTCACCCAGAGTGGGGAGACTTCCTCGGGGACGTTTCAGACAGGGCAGTGACTGATCGGATTCAGATGTTAGAAAGTCCCTCTGGCAGCAGATGAATGAGGCAGTCTCTGACCTCAGGTGAGTCTCAAAGCAGGGGAGACAGGTGTTCTAGTGTACTCTCACACAGTTTAGCAAACCTAGAGGTAAGTCCGGAAGTTGAGAGAATACGGAAAAGAAAGTTCCTTAGTAGTTCTATCTGTGAGAGGGAGGGGCGCTAAGAGGAGAGGGTCATGGAAAGCTTCAGACCTTTGCTGTTTCCAAATGGCGGAGGTGGGAGCACTCCAAGCAGGGGCAGCTGCAGGAGTAAAGGGGGTTAGGGTGGATTAAAGGCCCTGGCAATGATGTTGGGGCTGGTAAGAAGGCTGGAGTGCTCACCTACCGAATTTGGGTAGTATCTGTAGCCATGGAATGAAATTGCTGGAGGAATTGTTACGTGGAGGCTTCTACCTCTGAACTGGGGTAGAGGTGCAGTTCCAGAGTCAGCCAGCAGGCGGGGCCCTGCTCCCATCCTTGCAGCTGCCGTAAGAGCCAGTGTGAAGACCCAGGGTTGTGGGTGGCAGATAGGAAGGGAAAGCATCTGGCTCCTTGTCAGGCACCCTGATGGCACTTTACATGTTTTACCTCCCTAAATACCCCCAACAGCCCCGAGAGGAGGTTGGTTGAGTCCCACTTTATACCTGGAGAGCTTGAGGCTCACAGAGTGCGCAGCGGGCAAGTGATAAACCAGCAGTTTGAACCTGGACCTGCTGTTTAGGATGACGAAAAACACAGGGGAGCTCCTGACTCAGGTTGCTGCCCCTGCCTGTGCCTGGGGTCTGTGAGAGACTCTGGATTTTGGTCCCTTTCTGATTTTTCTCTTTCTCAGTTTCCTACCCCTTCTGTCTCCATCTCTGGTCCCTTTTGGGGTCCGTGGAGCTCCAAGTGCTGTCTCCATACCTGGGCCAGGCTGGGTGACTGAAGCCCCCTCCAGACACTATTGCACTGATGGCCTGGGGACAAGGTTACTGACAGGAAGTGCAGGTGAGATGTGGAGAGAGGCTCTCAGGAGAGAACCTCTGATGACCAACTCCCCCAGCCTGCCTGCCTCGGCCTCCCCTCCACCCCCATCATTACCACGGTCTTCCTCCACAGCCAGGCCGCCACTTGGGCCTGGAGCCTGTTTTTCTGTGGTTATGCCCTCTCCAACTGACACCATCAAGACAGTCTCTCCTCCAGACCTTCCTCAGCAGTGTTCTATGCATCGTCACTGCTCTCAAAGGGAAACAAAACCAAAACCTCTTTAATCCACTTTCTCACCAGGTACCACAGCTTCCTCCTGTTTCTCTGTTCCATGTTGCACTACAACTTCCAGAAAGAATTGTCTCATCTGTGTCTTCACTCTCCTCCACTCGCTTGTGAATCTACTTCAGTCAGGTTTTTGTCCTAACACTCCATCAAAACTGTGCCTGCTGATGACTCCAGTCAGTCGTGTTCACTGCTCTGCTCAGAACGCTCCAGAGGCCCCTCATTTCCTCCAGCCTGAGAGCCAGTCTTTTCACTGCTCTGCACCCCCTCCCATTGCCTCTCTGTCCTCCTACCTCTCTCTCCCTTGCTCATTCTGCTGAAGCCACCACGGGGTCTGGCTGGCCCTTCAGCCCTCAAGGCACACTCCCACCCTGCCCCTGTGGCTGGAACTCTTCTCCCAGATGGCTGCCTCCCTCACTGCCTTCAAGCTGAACAAGAGGAAGGCAGGCCCTGACCTCCAGAGGCTGGCCTGGCTCACACAGCTGAGTCTTGGTGCTCTCCTGCTGAACATATACAGTTTCACAGAACATCAGTGTCAGACAAGGCCACTCTGTGACCACGATGGATCAAGACAAAGAGGACCACTCTGTAATGATGTCTGAACACAGACAAAAACGTGAACAATGTCCAAACCACAGAAAGGAATAATTACCTTAAATGTCAATGGACTGAATGCTCCAATCAAAAGGCATAGAGTGGCAGATGGGATAAAAAACCAAGAGCCTACGATATCCTTCCTACAAGAGACCCACCTTAGGGCAAAGGACACACATAGATTGAAAGTGAGGTAATGGAAAAAGATATTTCATGCAAATGGAAATGAAAAGAAATCAGGAATTGCAATACTCATATCAGACAAAATAGGCTTTAAAGCAAAGTCTATAAAGAAGGACACTATATAATGATAAAAGGATCAATACAAGAAGAGGATTGTATACTCGTCAACATATATGAACGTAATTTAGAAGCACCCAAGTGCATAAAACAAATACTAACAGACATAAAGGTAGAAATTGACGGGAATTCAATAATAGTAGGAGACTTTAACACCCCACTTACATAAATTAACAGATCTTCTAGACAGAAAATCAACAAGGCAACAGCGATCCTAAATGATACAATAGAACAGTTAGACTTAATTGATATTTTCAGGACATTACATCCAAACCACAAAAAGGACCAGCCATCCCTGTACTGGGTTGACTTGTGGCCCCAAAAGATACGTCCACCCAGAACCTCAGAATGTGACCTTATTTGGAATAAGAGTCTTTGCAGATGTATTTAAGGTAAGCATCTTGAGATGCAATCATCCTGGATAAGAGTGGGCCCTAGATCCGATGATGAATGTCCTTGTAAGAGACAGAAAAGGGGGAGACACAGAGACACAGAGGGGAAGCTTGTGAAGAAGGCAGCAGAGACTGGAATAACATGTCTATAAGCTCAGGAATGCCAAGGGCTGCCAGCAGCCACCAGAAGCCAGGAGAGAGGCATGGGACAGATGCTCCCTCAGAGCCTCCAAAAGGAACCAACCCTGTCAACACCTTGATATCCAACTTACAGCCTCCAGAATTGTGAGAATAAATTTCTGTTGTTATAAGCCACCAAGTTTGTAGTAACTTGTTATGGCAATCCCCCTAAGCCAGCTAACACAGGAGACTTGCTTTTTGCTAATAACAGTGGTAGCCTTGGTCTGGTCTTCCCTCCTTCTAGCTAAAGTTCATTAAGATCCCCAGTCATGAAGGTAAGGGGATGGAAAAAATATTCCTTGCAAATGGAAATCAAAAGAAAGCTGGAGTACCAATTCTCATATCAGACAAAATAAAGACTTTAAAATAAAGACTATTACAAGAGACGAAGAAGGACACTACATAATGATCAAAAGATCAATCCAAGAAGAAGATATAACAATTGTAAATATTTATGCACCCGACATAGGAGAACCTCAATACATAAGGCAAGTGCTAATAGCCATAAAAGGGGAAATGGAAAGTAACACAATCATAGGGGAATTTAACACCCCATTTTCACCAACGGACAGATCATCCAAAATGAAAATAAATAAGGAAACACAAGCTTTAAATGGCACAGTAAACAAGATGGACTTAATTGATATTTATAGGGCATTCCATCCAAAAACAACAGAATACGCTTTCTTCTCAAGTGCTCATGGAACATTCTCCAGGATAGATAATATCTTGGGTCATAAATCAATTTAAGAAAATTGAAATTGTACCAAGTATCTTTTCTGACCACAATGCTATGAGATTAGATATCAATTACAGGAAAAAAAAACAGTAAAAAATACAAACACATGGAGGCTAAACAATATGCTACTAAATAACCAAGAGACCACTGAAGAATTCAAAGAGGAAATCAAAAAATACCTAGAAACAAATGACAATGAAAACATGATGACCCAAAACCTATGGGATGCAGCAAAAGCTGTTCTAAGAGAGAAGTTTATAGCAATGCAATCCTACCTCAAGAACCTGCTGTATAAAAAAAATAAAATTCAAAAAAAAAGGATCACTTTTTCTTCTTAAAGAAACACCTTACCTCCAGAAGCCATGGTTTTAGTTTTCTTTTTTTTTTTTTTTTTTTGCTGTACGCGGGCCTCTCACTGTTGTGGCCTCTCCCATTGCAGAGCACAGGCTCTGGACATGCAGGCTCAGCAGCCATGGCTCACGGGCCCAGCCGCTCCGCGGCATGCGGGATCTTCCCGGACTGGGGCACGAACCCGTGTCCCCTGCATCAGCAGGCGGACTCTCAACCACTGCGCCACCAGGGAAGCCCTGGTTTTAGTTTTCTATCCACAAAAAAAAGAAAGAAACAAGAAAAATATCAAACAACCTAACCTTACACCTAAAGCAATCAGAGAAAGAAGAACAAAAACAAAAAAAGTTAGCAGAAGGAAGGAAGTCATAAAGATTAGATCAGAAATAAATGAAAAATAAATGAAGGAGCAACAGCCAGCTCTACCCACCACCAGTCCCTGCCATCAGGAGACTTGCGCAAGCTTCTTAGATAGCCTCACCCACCAGAGGGTAGACAGCAGAAGCAGGAAGAACTACAATCCTGCAGCCTGTGAAAGAAAAACCACATTCACAGAAAGATAGACAAGATGGAAAAGCAGAGGGCTATATACCAGATGAAGGAACAAGATAAAGCCCCAGAAAAACAATTAAATGAAGTGGAGATAGGCAACCTTCCAGAAAAAGAATTCAGAATAATGATAGTGAACATGATCCAGGACCTCAGAAAAAGAATGGAGGCAAAGATTGAGAAGATGCAAGAAATGTTTAACAAAGACCAAGAACAATTAAAGAACAAATACCTAGAAAAATTAAAAAACAAACAGAGATGAACAATACAACAACTGAAATGAAAAATACACTAGAAGGAATCAATAGTAGAATAACTGAGGCAGAAGAACGGATAAGTGACCTAGAAGACAGAATGGTGGAATTCACTGCAGCAGAACAGAATAAAGACAAAAGAATGAAAAGAAATGAAGACAGCCTAAGAGACCTCTGGCACAGCATTAAACGCAACAACATTCATATTATAGGAGTCCCAGAAGGAGAAGAGACAGAGAAAGGACCCGAGAAAATATTTGAAGAGATTATAGTCGAAAACTTCCTAACATGGGAAAGGAAATAGCCACCCAAGTCCAGGGAGTGCATAGAGTCCCATACAGGATAAACCCAAGGAGAAACATGCTGAGACACATAGTAATCAAATTGGCAAAAATTAAAGACAAAGAAAAATTATTGAAAGCAGCAAGGGAAAAACGACAAATAACATAAAAAGGAACTCCCATAAGGTTAACAGCTGATTTCTCAGCAGAAACTCTACAAGCCAGAAGGGAGTGGCATGATATACTTAAAGTGATGCAAGGGAAGAACCTACAACCAAGATTACTCTACCCAGCAAGGATCTCATTCAGATTCGATGGAGAAATCAAAAGCTTTACAGACAAGCAAAAGCTAAGAGAATTCAGCACCACCAAACCAGCTCTACCACAAATGCTAAAGGAACTTCTCTAAGTGGAAAACACAAGAGAAGAAAATGACCTACAAAAACAAACCCCAAACAATTAAGAAAATGGTCATAGGAACATACACATCTCTAATTACCTTAATCGTGAATGGATTGAAGCCTCCAACCAAAAGACACAGGCTCGCTGAATGGATACAAAAACAAGACCCATATATATGTTGTCTACAAGAGACCCACTTCAGACCTAGGGACACATACAGACTGAAAGTGAGGGGATGGAAAAAGATATTCCATGCAAATGGAAATCAAAAGAAAGCTGGAGTAGCAATACTCATATCAGATAAAACAGACTTTAAAATAAAGAATGTTACAAGAGACAAGGAAGGACACTACATACTGATCAAGGGATCAATCCAAGAGGAAGATATAACAATTATAAATATATATGCACCCAACATAGGAGCACCTCAATACATAAGGCAACTGCTAACAGCTATACAAGAGGAAATTGACAGTAACACAATAATAGTGGGGGACTTTAACACCTCACTTACACCAATGGACAGATCATCCAAAATGAAAATAAATAAGGAAACAGGAGCGTTAAATGACACAATAGACCAGGCAGATTTAATTGATATTTATAGGACATTCCATCCAAAAACAGCAGATTACACTTTCTTCTCAAGTGCACACAGAACATTCTCCAGGAGAGATCACATCTTGGGTCACAAATCAAGCCTCAGTAAATTTAGGAAAATTGAAATCATATCAAGCATCTTTTCTGACCACAACGCTATGAGATTAGAAATGAATTACATGGAAAAAAAACGTAAAAAACACAAACACATGGAGGCTAAACAATACATTACTAAATAACCAGAGACCACTGAAGAAATCAAAGAAGAAATAAAAAAATAACTGGAGACAAATGACAATGAAAATATGATGATGCAAAACCTATGGGATGCAGCAAAAGCAGTTCTAAGAGGGAAGTTTATAGCTATACAAGCCTACCTCAAGAAACAAGAAAAATCTCAAATAAACAATCTAATCTTCTACCTAAAGGAATGAGAGAAAGAAGTACAAACAAAACCCAAAGTTAGCAGAAGGAAAGAAATCATAAAGATCAGAGCAGAAATAAATGAAGTAGAAACAAAGAAAACAATAGCAAAGATCAATAAAACTAAGAGTTGGTTCTTTGAGAAGATACACAAAATTGATAAACCATTAGCCAAACTCATCAAGAAAAAGAGGGAGAGGACTCAAATCAATAAAATTAGAAATGAAAAAGGAGAAGTTACAACAGACACCGCAGAAATACAAAGCATCCTAAGAGACTACTACAAGCAACTCTATGCCAATAAAATGGACAACCTGGAAGAAATGGACAAATTCTTAGAAAGGTATAACCTTCCAAGACTGAACCAGGAAGAAATAGAAAATATGAACAGACCAATCACAAGTAGTGAAATTGAAACTGTGATTAAAAATCTTCCAACAAACAAAAGTCCAGGACCAGATGGCTTCACAGGTGAATTCTATCAAACATTTAGAGAAGAGCTAACACCCATCCTTCTCAAGCTCTTCCAAAAAATTGCAGAGAAAGGAACACTCCCAAACTCATTCTATGAGACCATCATAACCCTGATACCAAAACCAGACAAAGATACTACAAAAAAAGAAAATTAGAGACCAATATCACTCATGAATATAGATGCAAAACTCCTCAACAAAATACTAGGAAACAGAATCCAACAACACATTAAAAGGATCATACACCATGATCAAGTGGGATTTATCCCAGGGATGCAAGGATTCTTCAGTATACACAAGTCAATCAATGTGATACACCATATTAACAAATTGAAGAATAAAAACCATATGATCATCTCAATAGATGCAGAAAAAGCTTTTGACAAAATTCAACACCCTATTATGATAAAAACTCTCCAGAAAGTGGGCATAGAGGGAACCTACCTCAACATAATAAAGGCTGTATACAACAAACCCACAGCAAACATCATTCTCAATGGTGAAAAACAGAAAGCATTTCCTCTAGGATCAGGAACAAGACAAGGATGTTCACTCTCACCACTATTATTCAAAGTAGTTTTGGAAGTCCTACCCACAGCAATCTGAGAAGAAAAAGAAATAAAAGGAATACAAATTGGAAAAGAAGAAGTAAAACTATCACTGCAGATGACATGATACTATACATAGAGAATCCTAAAAATGCCACCAGAAAACTACTAGGGCTAATCAATGAATTTGGTAAAGTTGCAAGGTACAAAATTAATGCACAGAAATCTCTTGCATTCCTATATACTAATGATGAAAAATCTGAAAGAGAAATTAAAGAAACTCCCATTTACCACTGCAACAAAAAGAATAAAATACCTAGGTATAAACCTGCCTTGGGAGACAAAAGACCTTTATGCAGAAAACTATGACACTGATGAAAGAAATTAAAGACGATACCAACAGATGGAGAGGAATACCATGTTCTTGGATTGGAAGAATCAATATTGTGAAACTGACTAAACTACCCAAAGTAATCTACAGATTCAATGCAATCCCTATCAAATTACCAATGGCATTTTTTACGGAACTAGAACAAAAATCTTAAAATTTGTATGGAGACACAAAAGACCCCAAATAGTCAAAGCGGTCTTGAGGGAAAAAAAACAGAGCTGGAGGAATCAGACTCCCTGACTTCAGACTATACTACAAAGCTACAGTAATCAAGACAACATGATACTGGCACAAAAACAGACATATAGATCCATGGAACAGGATAGAAAGCCCAGAGATAAGCCCACGCACATATGGTCAGCTTATTTTTGATAAAGGAGGCAAGAATATACAATGGAGAAAAGACAACTTCTTCAATAAGTGGTGCTGGGAAAACTGGACAGGTACATGTAAAAGAATAAAATTAGAACACTCCCTAACACCATACACAGAAATAAACTCAAAATGGATTAAAGACCTAAATGTAAGGCCAGACACTATAAAACTCTTAGAGGAAATCATAGACAGACACGCTATGACATAAATCACAGCAAGATCCTTTTTGACCCACCTCCATGAGAAATGAAAACAAAAACATAAATAAACAAATGGGACCTAATGAAACTTAAAAGCTTTTGCACAGCAACGGAAACCATAAACAAGGCAAAAAGACAACCCTCAGAATGGGAGAAAATATATGCAAACAAAGGAACTGACTAAGGATTAATCTCCAAAATATACAAGCAGCTCATGCAGCTCAATATCAAAAAAACAAACAACCCAATCCAAAAATGGGCAGAAGACCTAAATAGACATTTCTCCAAAGAAGATATGCTGATTGTCAGCAAACACATGAAAGGACGCTCAACATCACTAATCATCAGAGAAATGCAAATCAAAACCACAATGATGTATCACCTCACACTGGTCAGAATGGGCATCATCAAAAAATCTACAAACAATAAATGCTGGAGAGGGTGTGGAGAAAAGGGAATCCTCTTGCACTGTTGGTGGGAATATAAATTGATACAGCCACTATGGAGAGCAGTATGGAGGTTCCTTAAAAAACTAAAAACAAGGGCTTCCCTGGTGGCGCAGTGGTTGAGAATCCGCCTGCCGATGCAGGGGATGCGGGTTCGTGCCCCGGTCCGGGAGGATCCCACATGCCGCGGAGCGGCTAGGCCCATGAGGCTTGGCTGCTGAGCCTGCGCGTCCGGAACCTGTGCCTCGCAATGGGAGAGGTCACAGCAGTGAGAGGCCCGCGTACCGCAAAAAAAAAAAAAAAAAAAAAAAAAAAATAGAACTACCATATGACCCAGCAATCCCACTACTGGGCATAGACCCTGAGAAAACCATAATTCAAAAAGAGACATGTACCACAATGTTCATTGCAGCACTACTCACAATAGCCAAGATGTGGAAGCAACCTAAGTATCCATCGACAGGTGAATGGATAAAGAAGATGTGGCACATATATACAATGGAATATTACTCAGCCATAAAAAGAAATGAAATTGAGTTATTTGTAGTGAGGTGGATGGACCTAGAGTCTGTCATACAGAGTGAAGTAAGTTAGAAAGGGAAAAACACCATATGCTAACACATATATATGAAATCTAAAAAAAAAAAAGGTTCTTAAGACCCTAGGGGCAGGACAGGAATAAAGACGCAGATGTAGAGAATGGACTTGAGGGCACGGGGAGGGGGAGGAGTAAGCTGGGACAAAGTGAGAGAGTGGCATGGACATATATACACTACCAAATGTAAAATAGATAGCTAGTGGGAAGCAGCCACATAGCACAGGGAAATCAGCTCGGTGCTATGTGACCACCTAGAGGGGTGGGATAAGGAGGGTGGGAGGGAGATGCAACAGGGAGGGTATATGGGGATATATGTGTATGTATAGCTGATTCACTTTATTATACAGCAGGTACTAACACAACATTGTAAAGTAATTATACTCCAGTAAAGATGTTTAAAAAAAGAGATCCCTAGTCATAGAATTGCCCCCACTCCTACAGCATCCAATCCAGAGCAAAGTCCTGCTTCCTGAAGCCCTCCCAAATCATCTAACCCAAGTCCAAATCCCATAGTAATTCGTTTCTAGCACCCTCTTACTGAGTGGCCCCACGGTCCCCGTGGAGTACGCTGTCCCTCACTACAAGTCAGAAACTCAACTTGATAACTGCCCTGTCTTTCTGGTGGTTTTTGGCTGGAGGTCCTTCACAAAGTCTTTACCCAGAGGTTACCATCTCCAGTGAAAACTGCAGCCTGCCCCACCCCCCAAGCCTCCCCATTCCCTTGCTCTGTTTCCATCATAACACCCATCGCCTTCTCCCACGCTGGATCAATTGCTTATTTGCTCTATATCTTTTGTGGTCTGTCTTGCCCATTCCCAATCCCATTTGAATGTGAGCTCAACTAGGGGCATGGATTGTTGTCAGGATTGTTTCAGGATGTATTCAGAATGGCTAGAACAGGGCCTAGCACATCGTAGGCACATGGTAAGTATTTGTTGAATGAATGAACCATTGCTAAGACCGGAGGTCCTAACCAGCTTGGCCATCAGGAAGGCTTCCCTGGAAATGGGATATGAAGGCTGGGATCTGATGGGTAAATAGAGGTGATCCTGCCTGACAGTGGGGAGGAGTGTTTTCAGCATGTGCAAAAGGCCTGGGGAAGTGAGGGGGTATTTCATGATTGGGGGATTCCAAGTTCTTTGAGATAGCTCAAGAGGGAGTTCTGGAAGGGGAAGGCAAGAGATGAGGTTGGAGAGTTGTCAGGTGCCAAGAGGGCTGGATCACTGGGAACTCTGAGTTTACCCCGAGGGCCACCAGGGGCCATGGAAGTGCTTAAGCAGAAGGCAGCATTTTAAGAGCAGATGGCAGGAGGGGGACAGTGCCGTGGAAGAAGTGAGGCTGGAGGTGGGAAGACCAGCGGCAAGACTGTAGGAAAGTGAGATGATGCCACCTGGGTCACGGTGGCAGCTGAAGAGAATGGGCTGAGTCCGGGGAGAAGGAGAAAGACCCAGGTGCCTCCTGGGTCCTGGCCTGGGCATCCAGGTGATCAGAGGTGCCATTCACTGCAGAGCGGGACACGGGAGGGGCAAGTTAGGGGGAAGGTGCTGAGTGTGAGGCACTTTGTGCTGTGGATCATCAGAGGAGATGTCATTTGGGCAGTTGTATGTATATCTGGAGCTCAAAATTGGACTGGAGACACAGGTTTGGAAGATGGACACAGCGGTGCTGAGAGGAGTGGTGGAGAGAGGAATTCTGAAGACTTCTAGCTGAGAAGCCACAGCCCTGGGGGCTCAGGGCAGACAGGGTTTCAGGGTAGGCAGAGGAAGGCCCACTTCCCCCCAACCCCTCTTCCACTCTCTCTGGGGTCTCTAGGTCTCACCTTGCTCCCTGGAACTCCCAGTGGCTGGAATCACTTGCTGGGACAGAAGAGTCCTCCCTCTCCTAATAATTCACCGCTCTAGGCTTGTTTATAAAGCAGAGGGGGAGGCTCTGTGCTGCACCCAGCCCGCAGCAGTAGGCTCTCTGGAACCAAAGCCCCACCTGGAGGCGGAGATGGCAGCCCCTCCCCGGGACCCAGGCCCCCATTATTCTGGGAAAGCTCAGAAGAGGGGCTGAAGTCAGGGCGGGGTGGTAACCAGAGGAAGTCCAGGCACAATGTCACCATCAGCAGCTCACAGACAGCAGAGCTGGGGGGCAAGCCTGGCACTCTCCCTCCTTGTCCCAATGGCCCCAGCCACCTGCCCCCGAGACTCCGACTGACAGAGCTGGCGGCAGCCCTGCCCTGATGGAAGGGCTTAACCCAGACTCCCTGGGCTCCATTCTGCCTCCTACATGCCTCTGCCTCCCCTCTGCCCACAGCCAGGCGGGGCCTCCCTCCTCCCTCTTCCCTCCTCAGAGCACTGCTGCAGTGCCCCTCCCTGCCCACCAAGCCATCTTCCACAGCTCCCCCAGGGTCTTCCTAAAATGCAATTCACAGCACATCACTCCTCCTTCAGATGTCCCTCAAGCAGGGACTCATCCCCAAAACTTTTGGGTCAAAGGCCAATCTGCCTCCTGGGGCCTCAAACCCTCCCACTTGACTCTTTTTTTAGTTCCTCAGTGTGCATCCTCCCTGCTGCCCTCCCCCTTCATCTGCCATTCACCCTCCGCTCACTCTTCACTTCCTCTGGGCGGCCTTCCTTGGTCCCCAGGCTTCGTAAGGAAGGTCTGCTTGAGTAACCCTCACTCACTGGGTTTTTCCCACTTGGGTGCCAGAAGGGCAGAGTCTGGGTCTATCGTGTTTACCACAGCTTCCCAGCAAACCCACAGTGGGCCAGCCGTACAGACAGCGTTGAGTTGGAATGTGTCATGAAGCTCTTTCACCCTCCTCCCCTCCCCCCATCCCTGGATCCTGCCCCACTGGATCAGGTGAGCAGGAGGTGTTATTCCCCATCTCAGCGAGGAGGGGCAGCTGAGTCCAGAGCTGCGTCCCTTCACCTGTGCCACCTAGAGGGTCTCAGCCCTGAACCCAGTGACGTCCCAGGGGCGTTGGGAGGAGACACCAGCAACTGAAGTCACGTTTCATCAAGGCTCCCAAACCCTCAGGGGAAGGGCAATGAGACAGTGCAGGAGGTTCTGTGGGGAGGGCTCCAGAGGGCCCTGAGAAAGGGTAACTGCCCTGTGGCTTCCTGCTCTGAGCAGCAGAGGGGATGCTGGCTCCTGGGAACCTGGTTCGGTCTCTTCCTGGCAGCGGAACTTGGGCACACTGCTTACCCTTTCCCACCAGTAACATGGAAAGCACCAGAGAACCCTGTCTCAGGTATGGTGAGCTTAGCGAAGCAATGCGTGCAGAGCCCCTTGCACAGCGCCTGCCGCATGGGGAGGCAAGTTCCCCTTCCCAGGCCCCCAGGCCTTCCCATCACCTTCATGCATATGAAAATTCAAGTGTGTGCAACGTCCAGGCCGAGGGTGGACGGGACGGACCCGGCGGAGGGGACAGAGGACACAGGGGCGGAGCTGCAGACTAAGGGCCGTGGGACAGGGCCCTGGGGCTGAGGAAGGGCAGGAAGTCCTAACGGGAGGAAGGGGGAGGGGGACCTGTGGCCTCTGAATCCCTTTTCAGTGCGGCTGGGGAAACTGAGGCTAAGAGAAGGCAGAGCCAGGTTTGCGACTGCAGCTCCCCTGAACCTACTGCGCTGAACGCACGCTTCGAGGCACACACTTTAGATGCAGACAGTTGTTTGGCTCAAGATCACAAGGAAGAGGGTGTGATAAGCCAGGACCCAGGCTCCTGACTCCCCAGGACCCTTCCCCCTTCCCCAGGAGGCCATCCTCACAGGGTCTGGAGGAAGATGTGGAGGCTGGGAGTGAGGGCAGATCCCACAGTCCAGAAGCCTCCCATCATCTAGTCAACAAACGCCAGGCTCTGTGGAAATAGCAGAAAAAGAGACGCAGCCAGCTCTCAGGGAGCATATAGACTACTGGGGAAGAGATGTTAAGAAATCATGAATGAATGTAACGGTATAACTGTGATGAAGGCTATAGAGAAGGGGTTCATGGAACTGTGCAAACATGTAGTAAGGGACCACACTCTACCTGGGAGGTCAAGAAAGTCTTTTGAGGATGCGGTGCTTAAGTTGAGACTCAGGATGAAAAAGGTTACTGTGAGATAATAATTATATATCTGTATCGGTACCTGCCCCTGGTTCCTGGCCCAAGGCTCCTATAACCCTTGTAATTTCCTGACTGATGAGGACACTAGGAGCAGCTTTTGTTTTACTGAAGTCACTTGGCTGGGGGGAGTGGTGGTCCCGAACAGCTCCTGGAGGGGGGTTGTCCACCAGGAAGACCAAGCCATGATTAGAAGCTTGGAATTTTCACATACACACTCCTCAACGCCAACTTCTCCAGAGAGGGGAGAGGGCTGGAAATGGAGTTAGTAGTTGATCATGTCTACACAAAAATTCCCATAGCATGGTTTCGGGGAGCTTCTAGATGAGTGAACACATCCATGTTCTGAGAGGGTGACACAACCCAGCTCCACGGGGACAGAGGCTCCTGCGCTTGGGACCTTCCCAGACCTCGCCCTATGTGTCTCTTGATCTGGCTGTTCATCCGTATCCTTTGTCATAACCTTTAATAAACTACTAAATGTAAGTGCTTCCCTAAGTTGTGTGAGTCACTCTAACAAATTGACTGAACCCTAGGAGGGGGTCGTTGGAACTTTCAATCTGTAGCTGGTTGGTCAGAAGCACAGGTAATTTACCTGGGCTTGTAACTGGCCTCTGAAGTGTGTGTGTGTGGTGGGGGGGGCAGTCTTATGGGACTGAGCCCTTAACCTGTAGAATCTGATTATATCTCTGGGCAGATAGTGTCAGAATTCAGTTGAATTGTAGGACACCTAGTTGGTTTCACAAAGAATTACTTGGTGTAGGGGAAATTCCCTGGGAAGATGGTTTTTTTTCCCCTACACAGTTACCCAGGCAAGAGGGTGGAGTGCATTCCAGGCAGAGGGAATGGCATATGCAAATGTCCTGTCATGGGAGGAAGTACAACATACTCTAGAAATGTGCTCCAAGTTTGCCTTTTCAGGAAGGTGGAGTAGAGGCATCTTCTTCCCCTTTTCTTCTTGAAAGTCACCCATCTCACACACACACACACACACACACACACACAGTGAGAACAAGAAACAGAAATTCCATCTTCTAAGAAGATATTTCTGACCTCAAACTACAATACTGTAGAAAAGCATCAAGTGTTCTAGATTCTAGTATGGTTAAATAATAGAATTATTAAACAATTTTGTCTTCTCTCTAGTTCTAGAACTTGGCTTCCTCAACCCTGCTCTTTCTTATTGCATTAACTAATAAAATTCCAATGCCTGGCCCTAAGAATGAAGATCTTAATTAACAACTTCTATGAAAACAAGCCTCAGAAAGATGGGAAGTACCTGTCTTTTCTCCCCTGAAGCTGTAGAAACACAAATACTTACTATACTCCATCAGAAAAATGAGTTTAAGAATCAGACATGATTGGGAATTCCCTGGCGGTCCAGTGGTTAGGACTCCACACCTTCACTACTGAGGGTGTGGGGTTTGATCCCTGGATGGGGAACTAAGATACCGCGAGCCGTGGTGCGGCCAAAAAAAGAAAAGAAGAAAAAGAATCAGACACGATACAGATCAAAACAAGAAATTTCACAAGCGTGTCTATCTTGTTTTTCTGTCCAATGTGGAGACTGTGGAACTATGTATGAAAAACATGTTAGCTCTGTTAATACAAATCCATCCTGAGGGGGACTCCCCTGGTGGCGCAGTGGTTAAGAATCCACCTGCCACTGCAGGGTTCGAGCCCTGGTCTTGGAAGATCCCACATGCCGCGGAGCAACTTAGCCCGTGTGCCACAACTACTGAAGCCTAAGCGCCCTAGAGCCCGTGTGCCACAACTACTGAGCCCACGTGCCACAACTACTGAAACCCGCTCACCTAGAGCCCGTGCTCCCCAACAAGAGAAACTACCACAATGAGAAGCTCGTGCACTGCAACGAAGAGTAGCCCCCGCTTGCTGCAACTAGAGAAAGCCTGCATGCAGCAACAAAGACCCAATGCAGCCAAAAAAAAAAAAACTATCCTGGGAAAGGTTGGTTGTTGTTTGCACAGAGTCTTGAAAGACAGCCAGACTTCAGACTGTACAAAACTCTGTGGAGGTAACTTTTAAATTCCAAAAATAAGACTGGGATGGCAATTGGCTATTTTAACTGATAATTTGAGCCAGGATAATTATGTTACAATTGTCATCTGTATGGCTGTTATCATAACTGACACCATCTTGGGCCCATTCAGCTCCTCCTGTCCTTCCACTGACCCTAGCCAGGACTGGACTGTCCTGTCATCAAGGACTTTGTAGTTAATAGATACTGTTTAATAATTGTGAGGTCCAGGTGGCTCTATGTTCTGTCAGTCTCCAAACAATGATGAAGACCTGTGCTGACTATTCCGGGTGCCCATGCGACTAGTTACCCATTTATAAATCTTGACTAGAAATGTACTTCCTGTTTCCAAGCACCTACCCCCAAACCCTAAGTTAACCATAAAATTGTCCCAGTGGCCCCTTGGTGGTGCAGAGTGCAGCTGCCAATGCTTCTGTATCATTGTCTGTCTGCCTCATCCCACCTTGTGATTACCTTATAATAAACTGATCCACTCATTATATGGAGCTGCTTGCCTCGTTTTTTGGTCTCAAGATAACTTCTCAAGGAATTCCCTGGTTGTGCAGTGGTTAGGACTCAGCGCTTTCACTGCTGTAGCCCTGGGTTCAATCCCTGGTTGGGGAATTAAGATACTGCTAGCCATACGGCATGGACAAGAAAAAAAAAAGATACCTTCTCAGTTTGGTTTTTGTTACCTCCTGCAGCCAACAATTAGCAAACCAGCCAGGAGACTGAAAACGACAGAGAAATGGGTAAAGGGATAGTGCAGGGGGGCTGGGACGGGGGAGCCCATCTCTGGTGGGGGAATCCAAGGCTGGCAAGCCACGGCCACGTGGGGTGACCTGGCTAGGTTTCTGGAATGCTTCCGGACGGTGTGTGAGCATGGGGATGCCAGGAAAACACCAGAGGGCTTAGTAGATATATTAATCCAAGCCGTGGGAAAGTGAAAGTGGAAAAACGAAAGTGAGCAAGCTATCAGGCTGTTGCATTACCTTTGTTGTGTGCTCTGAGGATTAGCACAGACAAGGAATTGCAGCTCAGCAGGGAACTAGAGACAACTAGAGAGGCGCAGGGGTTAGAGAGGGATGTCCAGACGCCATGGTCCACCACCTCAGACGTTATGTCAAAGAAAATACAAGAAGAGTACATTGAAGTGATGTATGTAAGATGGCTCAAATGAAGGGCTGTGGGCTGTCCCATTCAAAGGTGTTATTTCAGGGCTTCCCTGGTGGCGCAGTGGTTGAGAGTCCGCCTGCCGATGCAGGGGGACGCGGGTTCGTGCCCCGGTCCGGGAGGATCCCATGTGCCGTGGAGTGGCTGGGCCCGTGAGCCAGGGCCGCTGAGCCTGTGCGTCCGGAGCCTGTGCTCCACAACGGGAGAGGCCACAGCAGTGAGAGGCCCGCGTACCGCAAAAAAAAAAAAAAAAAAAAGAGAGAAGGGTGTTATTTCAAAGGTGTTATAAATCAGAAGATTGCCTCTCTGTCCCTTTCTCGTTTATATTTCGCCCATACCTGATTATGCTGTGGGTTTGGATGTTCTACAGGACCTGGACCTCACAACCACCACGGGCGAGTTCCGGTTACTGATCCCAGGGGTCAAGCTAAAGGGGATCCTGTAAAGTTGCCTATCCCTCGGAGAGTGGTGGCAATAAAACAATATCGCCTACCTGGGGGACAGGAAGAAGCAATGGCTACCGCCAAGGAATTAGAGAAGGTGGGAGTTATAAGACTGGCCCAAAGCCCATTCAGTAGCCCCACGGGGGGACTTCCCTGGTGGTCGAGTGGTTAAGATTCCGCACTCCCAATGCAGGGGGCCCGGGTTCGATCCCTGGTCAGGGAACTAGATCCCACAGGCCGCAACAAAGCTCCTGCATGAGGCAATGAAGATCCCGCGTGCCGCAACTAAGACCTGGTGCAGCCAGATAAATAAATAAATATTTTTAAAAAATAGCCCCATGTGGCCGGAGTAAAAACAGAATGGCACCTGACGCATGGCAGTAGACTATAGAGAATTAAACAAGGTAACACCCCGTATCTATGTGGCAGTTCCAAACACAGCCCAACTCTTGGAAACGATCTCCTCTTCTCTCAAGACATATCGTTGTGTCTCAGATTTGTCTAATGCTTTTCTCAGCATACCCTTAGAAGGGGTTCCCAGGACCAGTGTGCCTTCACGTGGGAAGGGAGACATGGACTTTTACTGTCTTACCCCAAGGTTATCTGCATAGTCCTACTATACGTAATGGGATGGTGGCCCAGGACTTGGAGAAATGGACTCTTTCTCCCTCTTTTGTTCTCTGTTATTACACTGATGATATCATGTTAACCTGTGATGACTTGCTCTCTATTTCCCAAGATGCTGCGTCTCTTCAGGAACGTTTAAAAGCTCGGGGGTGGGAGGTAAACACTGACAAGAAGCAAAGACCAGGAGAGTCAGTAAAGTTCTTGGGAGCTCTCTGGTCTGGTGAGACCACAGTGATGCCCGAGACTGTCATTGATAAACTACAGGCGTATCCGCATCCTGCAATGTAAAAGAACTACAAGCCTTTCTTTGTAGGTGGGTGAGGGTACTGGCAGCCTTTTATTCCCCACCTTGCCCAGATATTAAGACCCCTATAGGCTTTAGTAAAAAAGGGAACAATCTGGGACAGGAATATCCCACAACAAGAGGCTTTTGAAAAGGCCAAGGTGGTTGTCAAACAAGTCTAAGGACAGAGGGTGTTAATGCCAGACACAAGTCGTGAATTGGATATAAGTATACATCCAGAAGGGTTTGGATGGGAACTGTGGCAGCAACAAAATGGGAAAAGAATCCTGCTAGGATTCTGGTCTCGTTACAGAAAGGTGGGGGAGAACCAGTCTAGTCTGATAGAAAAACAATTGTTAGCAGTTTCCCTAGCCTTACAGCAAACCGAGGATCTGACCACCGACTTACCCGTCAGCTTACGAACTCCCCTGCCTGTGGGTCGATGGATTAAGGACTTTCTTTTAAAGTCTAAGAGTGCCTGTGTGTAGCTGAGTATCTTGCACAAGTGCATGCATACCTTCAACAGAGAAGCACCTTTTACACTTGTCCCCTCTCTCAGGAGTTGCATGTTTTATTAGGGCTGGTGACCACCACAGATGCTCTGACCATCACCTGCTTGCACCCTCTGTAGAGCACAGGTATGAGAAGATACCGGGATGCCCCCTGCTGTTACATGGTACATGGATGGCAGCTGTAGGGGCAATTCTCCCCTGTACTCGACAGCTGTTTGTTTGGATTCTGATGTCATCTGGTTTGAGAAAGGGACTAGACAAAGTAGTCAGTGGGCAGAACTCAGAGTGGCGTGGCTGGCGACTACTCACGGGTCCACGCCCCTCAACCTTGCCACTGACAGTTGGGCAGTATGGAAAGGCTTGACATGTGGATGTCTCCGTGGCATCAAGATAATTGGAAAATATAGGGAATTCCCTGGCGGTCCAGTGGTTAGGACTCGGTGCTTTCACTGCTGGGGCCCGGGTTCAATCCCTGTTTGGGGAACTAAGATCCCATAAGCCACACAGTGTGGAAAAAAAAAGAAAAAAGAAAAATTGGAAAATATTAAATAAACCTCTGCGGGGGATGAATTATGGGCTGATATTTGGACTGTCTGCATGCAACCAGGTGCCAGTGTGCCCATGTGGCACGTTTCAGCCCACTCACCCTAACTCTGTCTGGCAATCATGAAGCTGATGCATTAGCCAGGGCAAGAGGTCTGCTGCTGGAGGAATTACAGATCCCCTCTGACATGGTGGAATGGCTCCACCGAAAAGAAAAAGGCTCCATTTGCCCCTCAAATATGCGGATCCATGGGCTTCCCTGGTGGCACAGTGGTTGAGAGTCCACCTGCCGATGCAGGGGACGCGGGTTCGTGCCCCAGTCCGGGAGGATCCCACATGCAGTGGAGCAGCTGGGCCCGTGAGCCATGGCTGCTGAGCCTGCACGTCCGGAGCCTGTGCTCCGCAGCGGGAGAGGCCACAACAGTGAGAGGCCCACGTACAGCAAAAAAAAAAAAAAAAAAAAAAATGCGGATCCCCAAGCTGTAGATCATTTGAAGTGCCGCCCCCGAGACACCCCCCAGGGCACATCAGACACTCTGACCATCCAGTTACTAGATGGCAAGTGGATACATAGTGGCTTTGTGGGTGTCAGAAGTGTATCAGTGTGCTTTAACCTGTGCCCACACAACCACTGGATCAGTGCAAGCCTTTGCCATTAAGAGCCAATCAGGGGCTTCCCTGGTGGCACAGTGGTTAAGAATCTGCCTGCCAAGGCAGGGGACACGGGTTCGAGGCCTGCTCCGGGAAGATCCTACATGCCACGGAGCCTGTGCACCACAACAACTGAGCCTGCGCTCTAGAGCCCGCGAGCCACAACTACTGAGCCCATGTGCCACAACTACTGAAGCCTGCGTGCCTAGAGCCCATGTTCCACAACAAGAGAAGCCACCGCAATGAGAAGCCTGCGCACCGCAACAAAGCGTAGCCCCTGCTCGCTGCAACTAGAGAAAGCCTGTGCGCAGCAACAAAGACCAACGCAGCCAAAAATAAAATAAATAAATAGATAAATTTATTTTAAAAAAAAAGAGCGAATCAGGCCGTTACAATTAGAGGCCTGTCAAAATTGGAAGTTATGTAAGGAACACTGGCCCATATTGACAGTGATCAAGAAATTCATTTCACTGGACATGAAATACAAGAGTGAGCAGAAGCCCGAGAAAGTCTCTGGACTTCCCATTTTCCATACAACCCCACTGCGGCTGGCCTCGTTAACTGGATGTTAAAAGCCACCTTAACAGCCCTATCTCCCGACAGCACGTTACAAGGTTGGTCCCCTCGGCTGTCTGAAGCTATCAGACTGTAAAACGCAGGCTGACAGTCTGCATGTGAACGGCTGCCTGACCGAACACCAACAAGGGTGTTGAGAAAGCAGGTACAAAAGGGAGGTCTTTGCCTATCCAGTGGGAGGAAGATCTTGTTTTTGTCTGTTGGCATTTAAATTGGTTTTCCCCTCCCAGGTGGTATCCTGGATGGGACTCGTCTTGGTATCGCCTTCATTCAGGGATTTTTTTTTTTTCAGTACTTCACATGTCAATTTATTTCATTCCTACAACAGTCCCATGAGATAGGTGATGTTGTCCCTAATATACAGGTGAGAAAACTGAGGCTCCAAGAAGTTTGACTATGTATAGGAGGCAATCACTCAGCGATTTTATGTGGGAATGGGCCCCAGCAGACCCAGATCACCTCTCCAGAAGCATTAGCACAGGAGCTGAAGTGGATTTAGTTATGTGGGGTCCCACTGAGGTCCCTGTATATAATTTTAGTTTACCTACTGAAGATATTAAGGATAAAATGTGTGATATCACCACTGGGAAAAATGCCAAAACCAGGGGTGGTTTTGGTCGGTGGAGATCACACGGCTACAGCGTTACTCACGAACGAGGATTTGCTTTATCTTTGACCCCTAAAACACTTGTCTTATTGCCCATAGTGTCTGTCTCAACTTCCTGACTCTGGTTACAGGAAGTGTCTTCCTATGCTGGGCCCCAACATATGCAGAGGTCCACAATCATTCTGACTACAGGGTCTGCAGCCCGTTGCCTGTCTCCAGTGCCCAGGGGATGCCGTGGACAATTCACCCGTTCAACCACATGGAATGGGAACAATGGCTTGGATTGATGACCAAAAATCCCCTTGGTGATCTGACTCCTACTGAGGAAAGTTCTATGTTTGATTACAGTGATTCTAAACAGTATGTTTTTCCCCTGGTGCAAAACTAGTCAAATGATTCCCAGATTCCAGTGGCTTATCATATTTGGGATGGCTTGGGGGAGTTGGGAGCTGAACATGGAGTCTTGAGGTCAGTAGCCCCCATCTGCACAGAAAGGACCAACCATATCCAAACAAATCACAGACATATCAGATGTCTTCCCTATGAAGTCTGCCAAGTAACTCACAAGATATTAAATATTGAATGGACAGGAAAAGAAGCAGCTTCATACAACAGGCTCCTTTATGACTCCCAAACAAGGGATCTGGATATGTGGATCCTATTTGTGCCTTATCTGCCCTGTGGGTGAATGGGCTGATGCACCTTGGGGTTTCCTTCCCTCTCAGGCCATATCTATCTATCTATATATATACACATACGTTCTTACTGGAAATTTCCCATAACCTTCCTGCTATTAAGTCCAGGTGGTGGGTCCATCATAGTTTGTCATGGTGGGAATGGCCAACATCTATTTTCCTTCCCCAGTACATAGGTGTAAGTGCCATACAGGAAATCCAGGCTTTAGCACAGTTCACCATGTCAGCTTTGAATGACCCCCTTGAAAGCATCTCTCTATTAAACCAGGAAACTGCTCACAAGAGAAAAGTGGTGCTGCAAACCGTATGGCTTTAGACATGTTGACAGCTGTGCAGGGAGGAGCTTCTACCTTTATTGGGCAGGAACGCTGTGCATTTATACACCTTCATCTGAACCCAACACAACTGATTTACTTTCCCATATGAAAACAGTCATTAATCATATAAAGTTCCCTTTGCTGATGCTTTTACTTGCTGACTTACTTCTCTCCTGGGTAAATGAGGAACCATAGTTCTTAGTATTCTTCTATGTTTAGTAGTTTGTTCTTGCTGCTGCTTATGCTGTTGCTGCCAATGAGGAATGCAAGCCACCTCCCGAGATCTGTCACTAATGTCTCTGTGGAAGAATGATGGATAAGAGTGTATGGCTATCAAGACGTCATCAAGATGTCAGGGGTGGTGTGTACGGCTGCTGGCATAACTGACGCCATCTTGGGCCCATTCATCTCCTCCTGTCCTTCCACTGACCCTAGTCAGGACTATACTGTGCAGCAAATGACTTTTCTGTCATCGAGGATTTTCTAGTTAATAGATACGGTTTAATAATCCTTAGGACCAGGTAACCTTTATGCTCTGTTAGTCTCCAAACAATGACAAAGACCTTCGATGACGTATTCCCAGTGCCCACCAGACTAGTTGCCCATTCATAAATCTTGATTTGGGAAGGCACTTCCTGTTTCCAAGCATGTACCTCTATACCCTAAGTGAACTAAAAAATTGTCCCAGTGGCCCCTCAGCCATGCAGAGTGCAGGTGCAAATGCTTCTGGATCATTGTCCACCAGATCCCACCCTGTGAGTAAGTTATCTTATAATAAACTGATCTGTTGAGTACATGGAGCTGCCCGCCTCGATTTTCAGTCTCCAGATAGCTTCTCAGTTTGGTGGGCACTTTTCATTATCTCCATCCTCCAACAGTCATCTCTTAATTACTTCTAAGGTTTTCTTCTCTGGAAGAGTGAATCAAAGCAGAAGATAATCTTTGGCAACTCCCTCTCTCCCCATGAAATAAGAACAGGATGAATTAAAAGTAGAATTTTAAAGAACTGTTACCAAACCAAACTTGAGTCCACTCGCCCATGCCCAGTAAAGCCAATCTGCTGACACTGGGTTATGGTGAAGGAAAGTGCAGTGTTTATTGCCGGGCACCAAGCAAGGAGTCCAGGTGGCTAGGGCTCAAAAAGCCCAAACTCCCTGATGGTTTTCAGGGAAAGGTTTTTAAAGACAGGGTGAGGGACAGGGGTTATGGGGTACATGATTAGCTTGTGGGTATTCTTCTGATTGGTTAGTGGTGAGAAAATCAGGAGTCAACATCATCAACCTTCCAACCTGTCTGGGGTCTACGTTCTTGTGGGCAGCATAGAGTTAACTTCTTCCATCTGGTGGGGGTTCCCATATCAGCAAAACGTCTCAAAGGATATGGCTCAGCATATTATCTCTAGCCCTTGAGGAGGAACTAAAGGTCCTTGACTTTGTTTAATGGGTAAACTATTATTATTTTGTCTTTTGTTTTGTTTTAATATTTATTTATTTATTTGGCTGCACAGGGTCTTAGTTGTGGCATGCAGGATCTTCATTGCAGCATGTGGGATCATTTTAGTTGTGGCATGCGGGATCTAGTTCCCTGACCAGGGATCGAGCCCGGGCCCCCTGCATTGGGAGCATGGAGTCTTAACCACTGGACCACCAGGGAAGTCCTAGTATTTTGTCTTGTTTGACTGTTTTACTTTGTTTCTGCATTTTCTTACTTCTCAGATTAGATTTATCCTTTGGAACTAGGGGAAGGCCTAGGAGGCTAAAGTTTTTCCACAAATAAGAGGCAGGTGGAGGACTTGTGGGGTAGGTGGTCTGTCCCGGGAAGGCACCATAGCATCTTGCTCGGTTACAGAAGTTTTTGGAAATTAAAAAAGTAAAAGCAGAAAAAAATTTTAAAAGTTGTAGAACAGTTAGAAGATAAAGGCTATGAAATCTATGGGAAAGTAGAACAGAAACTCAAGGAGATGAAGAATTGGTCCAGAAGATACAATATACAACTAAAAGATGCTACCAAAAGAAAAACAAACAAACAACAACAACAACAAAACCAAAACAAGAAAGTTTCTAGACCTGAGGGTGTGAATCTCCATATTAAAAAGATTCACAGGGCTTCCCTGGTGGCGCAGTGGTTGAGAGTCCGCCTGCCGATGCAAGGGACATGGGTTCGTGCCCCGGTCTGGGAAGATCCCACATACCGGGGAGCGGCTGGGCCTGTGAGCCATGGCCGCTGAGCCTGCGCGTCCGGAGCCTGTGCTTCGCAACGGGAGAGGCCACAACAGTGAGAGGCCCGCGTACTGCAAAAAAAAAAAAAGATTCACAAATGCCCAGAAGCAAGAATGAAAGACCTGCAGAGGGCTGAGCATGTGAAAAATCAGAGCACCAGGGACAGAGAGAAGACTCCCAACCTTCACGCATAAGGGGTCTGGGGTAAAAATGACGCTGGACTCCCAACAGTAAACATGTTACTCCAAGGCTATGGAGCCATGTTCCAAGTTTGGGGGAATACTGTTTACAACCTGGACTTCAATACCAGCCAGATCATTGTTGAAGAATAAACAATGCTGTACATTAGATTTAGGCTTAGACACAATCTGAGAGAACTTGTTTTTTAAAGATCATGATAGGGACTTCCCTGGTGGTCCAGTGGGTAAGACTCTGGGCTCCCAATGCAGGGAGCCAGGGTTCAGTCCCTGTTCGGGGAACTAGATCTCGCATGCCGCAACTAAGACCCAGTGCAGCCAAAATAAATAAATAAAAATAAATCTTAGGGCCTCCCTGGTGGCGCAGTGGTTGAGAGTCCACCTGCCGATGCAGGGGATACGGGTTCGTGCCCCGGTCTGGGAGGATCCCATATGCCGCGGAGCGGCTGGGCCCGTGAGCCGTGGCCGCTGGGCCTGCGCGTCCGGAGCCTGTGCTCCGCAACGGGAGAGGCCACAGCAGTGAGAGGCCCGCATACCGCAAAAAAAATAAAAATAAATAAATAAATCTTAAAAAAAAATAAAGGTCACGATAAAACACACATAACAAAATTTATCACTAGGTATATAGTTCAGGAGTGTTAAGTATATTCACATTTTGTACAACCAATCTCCAGAAATTTTTCACCTTACCAAACTGAAACTTGATCCCCATTTTCCCTCCCTCCAGGCCCTGGCAGCCACTCTTCTATTTTCCGTCTCTATGATTTTGACTACTCTAGATACCTTACGTAAGTGGAATCATACAATATTTGTCCTTTTGTCACTGGCTTATTTCACTAGCATGATGTCCTCAAGGTTCATCCATGTTGTAGCATGTGTCAGGATTTCCTTGCTTTTTAAGGCTGAATAATATTCCATTTTATGTAATATATACCACATTCTGTTTATCTATTCATCTGTTGATGAACACTTGGGTTCCTTCCACCTCCTGGGTATTGTCAATAACACTGCTATGAACATGTGGGTGTACGAATATCTGTCTGAGTCCCTGCATTCAATTCTTTTGGATCTATACCTAGAAGTGGCATTGCTGGATCACATGATAACTCTACTGTTAATATTTTGAGGAAGAGATAAACTCTTTTCACCTCTGCTGAAAGGAGACTGCAGACCCCGCTGTTCCCCCCAAGCCCAGAAACCACTTAGAGGTTTTTGTAGTGTTTGGAACCCAAAGCCTGACTCCTGCTCCCAGAACTGAGCCCACTTCCTTCCCTCTGCTCGCCAGCCATGCAGGTGCTGCAGTCCCTGCTGGGAGAGAAGCATCTGATGCAGGGAGCAGGGAGTTTGGGTTCGATCCAGTCCCAACTGGGACATGCCGGGGCCAAAAGCTCTTGGGGCTCACACTCACTTCCCCAGGCCCAAGCCCCATGGTTCCACTTTCTGTGTTCCCACTCTGTTCCGCCCCCAGTTCCCTCCGTGGGACCTCACTTGTTCCCAGGCCTGAGCAGCTCCTGCCCAGCCCCCCTCAGCTGCCACCCCTACTGATCTGCGCCCCTGCAAGATGTCTTGGGACCCTCCACTACCCCCACCTCCAGAGCCAGCATCCCCTAGGCCTTCCCTGAGGTCTTGCAGCTAACTTTCCACCACACAGGAGGGAGCAGTGTCAGTCCTTCGGAGATTCACAACCACACATGGCTCCTCCTTGAGGAGATGCAAGCACGGACTATCTTTATCCAGAAGGGATGTCCCCCCAGTGAATATCTACCGGGGAAGGGCATCCCTCCAGGATGGTCTCCACAGTTGTCTCAGGGAGCACTTGTCAGAGAGTCATTCATGTATATAAACCAAGCTACAGAAAACCTAGCAAACAGGCAAAGACGACAGATCACCCCTCAAGCCCCCAGGGTCCCCAGCACCGGGAGCGTTACTGGTTTCCCGTGAGTTTTCTGCACAAGATGGGCAACTCGATGTGTGTCTGCTCTGGTGGGGCGCCCTCGACACCCAGAGGTATCATCATGTGGCAGACTGTCATTCGACTTGTGAAAGGGCACACGTCTCATAGCCATCAGGGCCAGTGCCAGAGGAAGGAGTCCACAGGAGCCCAGGGAAGGCTCCAGGCTGTGGGACAGAAGCCTTGTAACCTAGCAACCAGCGTGCAGAGGGCTTCCAGCCTCTGCCAGCTCACCCACCCCTGAGCAGAGGCCTCCTCCTCCTCTCTCCCATACCCTGGCCTTGACCTTCCTGACTGCTGGCATGTTTTCCACCACCTTGGGCCAACATGCCACACTGGTGGACATTGAAGTGGACAGCAGGACATTGGAACCACCATGTCCAGCACTGCACCATCATTAGTCCCCTTTCCCTCCTGGAAAGGATCATCCCAACCACTTGGATGTTGCCTGAAAACCCCAGGCCACATGACAACACCTGCAAGAGTGGATGGTGCCAATGCAGCAGCAAGGGCCCCAGTCCCCCTGAGTCCCCCTGACCATCGGCTGCCCACAGCAGGTCCCGAGCCAGTCACCTTCAGACTCCAAAAACCCGACAGAGACTGTGGAGGAAACTCCAGCCCTTGGTCCTGGCAGGCACCCTCCTCTCGGCTCCTTCCCATGGCAGCTCCCAGCCTCTCTGTGAGCCTGGGATTCCCTCTCCACACCCCACTCGGCTCTTGAGGGACCTGGGGAGGCCCAGACCAGTGTTTTGGGGGTGGAAAGGGCTTGGGTGGCAGCCAGCATAGGCCTGGCTTCCAATTCCATTTCCTCCATTTGCATATTGCATAAGAGCAAAGAAGAGTTTCCCACTCAGACTCTTCCGAAAATAGAAGGCAGGGTGCTGGGAGAAGGAAATAAGAGCTGAGATCTCTAAGAAATGACACAGGCACAGGAGGCCCTAGGGAAATAATAGTGATAACAGATACTGAGCACTTGGCATGTGCCCAGATGCCTATGTTACACTACCATTTTCACCAACACCCCACTCTCACCAGTTCCCATTGTACAGAGGACACTGAGATTCAGAGAGGTTAAGGAACTTGCCCAAGGTCACACAGCTAAGTGATGGAGCTAGGATTCAAGCTCAGATCTATCTCCAAAGCCCATCTTTTTTTTTTTTTTTTAAATTATTTATTTATTTATTTTTGGCTGCATTGGGTCTTCGTCACTGGGTCTTTGTTGCTGCGTGTGGGCTTTCTCTAGTTGTGGTGAGCAGGGATTACTCTTCATTGTGGTGTGTGGGCTTCTCATTGTGGTGGCTTCTCTTGTTGCGGAGCACGGGCTCTAGACATGCAGGCTTCAGTAGTTGTGGCACATGGGCTCAGTAGTTGTGGCATGTGGGCTCTAGAGCACAGACTCAGCAGTTGTGGCGCACGGGCTTAGTTGCTCTGCGGCATGTGGGATCTTCCCGGACCAGGGCTCGAACCCGTGTCCCATGCAGTGGCAGGCGGATTCTCCTTAAATTTATGTATGTATGTATGTATGTATGTATGTATGTATGTATGTATTTATTTGCAGTACGCGGGCCTCTCACTGTTGTGGCCTCTCCTGTTGCGGAGCACAGGCTCCAGACGCGCAGGCTCAGCGGCCATGGCTCATGGGCCTAGCCGCTCCGCGGCATGTGGGATCTTCCCAGACCGGGGCATGAACCCATGTTCCCTGTATCGGTAGGCGGACTCTCAACCACTGCGCCACCAGGGAAGCCCCCCACACTGTATATTTCTTACTGGTGACTCATTTATTTTGCAAGTGGTAGTTTGTACTATAGGAGCTTCTCTTGAAGGTCAGGGCTGGACCTGATTTCAGCTGGGTCATGGAACAGGCAGTGGTGTCTGTAAATGTCTATGCAAAGAAAGAAAAAGACGGAAAGAAAAAGACAAAAAGTACAGGCAACACAGTGGTAAGGAGCACTCTCAGCGACCAGAGCATGGTTTCTAAACACCATTCTCCAATAAAAGGAACCAAGGCTTCTGGGAGAAATGTCTGATTGTAGGGTGAGGGCAGGGAAAAGATAAGATGACCCTGGAGCATCTGATAGCACCAGGCAGTAAGGAGGTGCTCAGAGAAGGGAACAATGGGGGTATGGCAAAGGGTCCCAGGAGCCAGACTGGGGGAACTCCCAAAGCTGGAACAATGTGAGAAACAAAATAAATAATGTAGTATTAGATTATAGTCAAAAGTATAAATTAAATATACATGAGTCCATACTGACATAAATAATTGAATAAATAAATGGGGGAGAAGAGACAAATCTTTCTTACAGAAGAATTCCAAATAATTTATTTGGATGCTGCTCCTTCCAGGAAGCGGGGCTGAGTTCCCCCTGAGTTCCTTCCAAAGAGCAGCTTTACTGTGGTGAAACCTGGAAACACCACCTTAACCAAGTGGTCAAGTTTAACATCACAGTGAGAAGTCACGTGGATATGTCATGTGCCCCCGGGAGGGTGTGATGAGAAGGACACCTTACCTTGGTAGTATCCTCCCCCTAAAATTCATAACCCCAGTCTAGTCATGAGGAAGACATCAGAAAACAACAACAACAACAAATTGAGGGGCATTCTGCAAAAATACCTGACATGGTATTTCCTTCAGTACTCTTTAAGACGGTCAAGGTTATAAGAACAAGGTCAAGGAAAGGTTGAGAAAGTGTCACAGACAGGAGACATTATGACTAAATGCAACACGGAATCCTGGTTGGGATCCTGGGCCAGAAAAAGGACAGCAGTGAAAAAACAGATAAAATCCAAATAAAGTCTGTAGTTCAGTTAACAGCAATGCAGCAATGTTGGTTTTTTAGTTTTGGCAAATGCACCCTGGTAATGTGAGATGCTACCAACAGGGGAATTTGAAACTAGCTGAGGGATATATGGGAAATCTCTACTATTTTTGCAACTTTACTGTAAATCAAAAATTAAAAACAAACAAACAAACCACCACACACACACCCAGGCAGAATAAAGAGTAGAAAGAAACACGGCAAAATGTTCATTATATTTGGGAAAAGAATGTCCTCTTTTTATCTGTCAAATGTCTTTAATTAGGGTTTATTTTTTTATTTTAAACTTTTGTTATTATTTCTGATTAGAAGTCTTCTGTTATTTTATAGTGACAAAAAACGAAATAAAGCATTTTGTACAATATCTATATCATCTCATTTAATCCTCATGATCAGTTTAGAAAAGATTCTTTCTTCCATTTTACAGATGAGGAAACTAGAACTCAACATCAAAGTGATTTGCCTAAAATTATATAACAAGCCAGAGGAGGAGCTGGGACTTGAACCTCTGTCTGACTCCTGAGGCACAGGGAGATGGAAAATCCTTATCCCCTCTGGGGTCAGGAGAAGTGGTTGGTCTCTCTCCTAAGCAGATTTCTCTTTAGCCCAAGGAAGATTTTTTTTTTTTTCTTTTTTTCACGGTACGCGGGCCTCTCACTGTTGTGGCCTCTCCCGTTGTGGAGCACAGGCTCCGGACGCGCAGGCTCAGCGGCCATGGCTCACGGGGCCAGCCGCTCCGCGGCATGTGGGATCCTCCCGAACCGGGGAACGAACCCGTGTCTCCTGCATCGGCAGGCGGACTCCCAACCACTGCGCCACCAGGGAAGCCCCCAAGGAAGAATTTTTAAGTAGAATTGCGTCCTGGAAAGGTAATAAGCGGCAAAGGACCATGGAGTGTCCCGGAGAGGGATTCGGGAGACCTGATGCTCTATCTTCCTCCTCAGACCCAAAAGGCAGGCTGTGTCCCTCCTGTGAGACTCAGAACTACACCAGGAGGGCAGTGTTTCCTCGTTCGGAGAAGACTGGGGGGATAACGGGGGTGGGTGCGAGTCGGGGGTTTCTCCATCTTCATCCTCGTCCTCCCTCCACTATGGGGCACCTCACTGATGCCTGGGCACGTAGGGACCAGCTCTTATTTACTCAGAGCCTCCCGGATGTCAGGTCCTGGTCTTGACCTTCTAAATCCTGCCACCAGTGTGAGAGGTGGGTACTGTAACCCCCTTATAGAGACAAGGGAACTGAGGCCGGGAGAGAGAGGTGGCGCGTCCCAGAACGCGGCGTCGCATCCCCAACGCCCCTGGGCGGGGCGCTCCAGGCACCCCCGCCCCGCTGGGCCGGCCGGGCGGGGCTGCCGCGCTCGGCGGCGGGCGGGCCTTTCAGTCCGCGCCCAGCGAGCCGCGGGGACCATGGAGCCCGTGTCGCTGCAGGACTTCGTGTGCGCCCTGGACCCCGCCTCCCTCCCGCGTGTGCTGCGGGTCTGCTCGGGTGTCTACTTCCAGGGTGAGTGAAGGGCCGAGACCCCTCCGACCCCGGCCCCGCGGCGGACCGGGTCTCCCTGCCAGGGCGTTAGAAACCCGGGACACTGCGCCCTGGGTTCGAATCCCGACGCTGCCGCTACCCAAGCTGTGTGATTTGGGGCCACAGTCCAACTTCTCCGGGTCACGGCTTTTGCTTCCGTGGAATGCGGGATGCTGATTGCCCCGCAGGGTGGTGATGGGAAGTCCATGAGCTCAGATACTCAAGTGGGTGGAACCGAGCCAAGCTGCCGCGGAACGGCGTTGCGCATTGCGTGAGGTCCGACCGTGCGGGGTCGCGGCATTCAGGCGCTCACGACGCCGGGCTGTTGCTTGATTCTCAAGAGCCAGGTCAGCCTTCCTTCAGTCCCCCCATCCCGCCTTTGCCCTCTGCTTGGCACTGGGCCGTACTTGATCCGATCAACTCTTCAGTTCTCAGCTAAAATGACTCCTCCTCCGGGAAGCCTTCCTGGCTCCTTGCACACCCGCACATCTGCCCACATGGCCGCAGCCCGCCTGGTTCACAGGGATGGTACACAGCTGGGGCTTAGTAGTCATTGCCTGAAAGGGTGAGAGGGGAGGGATTGACAGGCAGTGAGGGGAGAGGCGGCGGCTCTGAGGGTGAGGGAGGACCTGTGGGCGACTGAGTGGGAAAGGTGGAGGGCGAGGAGAGAGGGCAGTGAGGCTGGGTGGGGTGCGGGAGGCTCCTTCCTTAGAGGGCAAACTATGTCCGAGTGCCCTGCCTCGCCCTGTTCCCTCCATCCGCTCCCTTGCTCTGCCACAGCAGCTTCCAGAAAGGTGTTCTGAGGCCCCAAGTGGGGTTCCTAGATCAAGGGTGAGACACGTGGAGGGCCTCACAGGGGGCAGGACGGGCCACCACACCATGGGGTCTCGCCTGGCCCACTTGGGAATCTGAGGGATCTGGGTTCAAATCCCGCTCTCTCTGGGCGCTTCCTGCAGGCATCTGTGCTCTGTTTGCCCTCCCCTGACACCCCTCCCACTGTGTCACAATACTTGCGTTTCCTCATTATGCTCCCCCCCGGGGAGGGTTGCGGGAGTGGCGGAAGTGAGGGTAAGAGAAGAACCTGACAGGATGAGTGTGTGGGAGTGGGGTGAAGTGGAGGGGGGCAGATGGCTGTGGTCATCGCGTGGTTAGGAGCCCCAGTTTGGAGGCAGATGATGTCCTGGGCGGAGTCCCAATTCTGCCTCCTGTTACCTGATAATCTCAGGCGGCCCATTCACCCTTGCCAGGGCTCGGTTTCCGTATTTAGGAAAGAGAAACTGTCCTTCCCTCCAGGGGCAGTCATGAGTCTTAAGTGCCATGACACATCTGCAGTGCCGAGCACAGCGCCGGGCATATAGTAAGTGCTCAGCACCAGGGCTGCTCTTGTTACCAGCCCCGAGCGTCTGTAGACAGAAGTGTGTGTTTTATGAGCCTGTGTGTATTTTCCTGGGGATAAGGGCTGGGATTTTCATCAGTTTCTCAAGGCCGTTGTAAAGGACCCTGCCGGGGCTGCCCTGGGGGTGCAGTAGAGTCAGGTGGCCTGGAGGCTTGCCCACCTGCACTGTCTGTCCCCCATCAGCAGGATGGGTCGCTGTGTGTGAGAGATCTTTACTGAGCACCTTCCATGCTCTGGACCCTGCTATAGCCCTTTAAACCTTCTAAGTCAGGGCCCAGACCCGCCTACTGGGCCCACCCTGTCAGCGGCCCGCCATCCCCTCCTGTGCTTCTCTTAACAGCAAGTCATCTGAAGAAGAAAGCGCCAGTGTGGGTGTTTGGCTTTCTGTGATCTCGGGGCAGTCACTGAACCTCCCTGGGCCTGACTTTGTAGCTAATAAGGGAACTGGGATTTACTGGGTTGTTTACTCATTCATGACTTAAACACACACACTTCGAGGCTGGGCCTGTGCCAGCTGAGATGGATCAGTCCTGCCCTGTGAGCTGAGTTCAGGAGGCAAGGGGATGTGACCACAGAGGGGTACCGTCAGTGCTAAAAGAAGGCAGAGCGGCATCAGGGAAGGGCATTCCAGGCACCGGAACAGCGTGTGCAAAGGTGTGGCCGAGAAGTGCCTGGGGGGAACAGGGCACAGGCCGCCCAGCGCTTGGCCTTTGCTGAACGGGTGAAACTGACTCTTTGTCTCCGCAGGCTCCATCTACGAGATCTCTGGGAACGAGTGCTGCCTCTCCACAGGAGACCTGATCAAGGTCACCTGTGTTCGCCTCCAGAAGGTGGTCTGCGAGAACCCGGGGACGGGCCAGACCATGGAGCTCACTCCCAACTTCCAGGGTAAGGCAGGCACCTGTATCTCCCTGAGTGCCCTGGAACCCTCCAGGCACACCCTCGGGCACACGTGACCCCAGCACAAACTCCCACCCCTCTGGGTTGGCACACATGCTCTCACATCCACCACTGCCCAGCCCCGAGACCCGAATATCCTCTGACGGTGTCCTGAGCTGGCGTGGCTGCGTCCTCTCCGTGTCCGTCTCTGATTACAACTGCCTCTTGGCTGGGCCTTTTTTTGTTTCATGTCTTTGTCCACATGCCAGTTTTCCTATTTGCTCCCACATTCACTCACCAAACACTTATTGACACTTGTTGTGTGCCAGGCCTCGTGCTGGGGGCTGGGGTATGGGGTTCGGGATGAAGCAGATGCAGCCCTCTCCGGCGGGGAGTTTCCAGGATGGCAGTGAGGAGGACAACAGCACAAGCAGGCACCAGTTTGGAGAGGGCTCCGGGCAGGAGTGGCCTGCCTCACAGGTCTGTGCAGGCTTCCTGGAGGAGGTGGCACCTCAGCTGGAGGAAGGATCCCAGCTAGAGGGAGTAGCATGAGCACACTGGTGCTCCAGAAACCCCCCGTAGCGCATTCATTGCAGGAGGTGGGTAGTGTGGTGGACCATGGGCCTGGACGCTGAAGCCAGCAGTCTGGATGGGAATCCCACCTCTGCCGGCTACTAGCTGTGGCCGTGGTTAGTTCCCGTGACCTCTCTGCGCCTCAGCTTCCTCTTCTGTAATGGGGCAGTCAGCCTTGATGTGACGATTAAATGAGTTCCCATGGATGATGCACTTAGAACAGGGCTGGGCTCAGAGCAGGCACCCTCTGCGGGCTTCTTCTCAGTATGGTTTCCTGTGATCGCTGAAGGGGACCAGTGAGGGCATGGGTTCCAGGTGAGGGGCAAGTGGTGGGGAGGTGAGCGGGAGCCAGACCGCAGGGGGGCTGGGGGAGCTTGTGTGGGACACGGACACATTTGGTTCTTTTTTTTCTTTTTAAGGCTTTTAAATTTTAATTTAATTTTTTAATAAATTTATTTAATTTTTGGCTGTGTTGGGTCTTCGTTGCTGCACGTGGGCTTTTCTCTAGTTGCGGTGAGCGGGGGCTACTCTTCGTTGCGGTGTACGCGCTTCTCACTGTGGTGGCTTCTCTTGCTGCGGAGCACGGGCTCTAGGTGCATGGGTTTCAGTAGTTGCAGCACACAGGCTCAGTAGTTGTGGCCTGTGGGCTCTAGAGCGCAGGCTCAGTAGTTGTGGCACACGGGCCTAGCCGCTCCGCAGCATGCGGGATCTTCCCAGACCGGGGCACGAACCCGTGTCCCCTGCATTGGCAGGTGGACTCTCAACCACTGCACCCCCAGGGAAGCCCGCCAAAGAGCTTTTAAATAGGGAAGTGATGTGTTTTGTTTTGTATTTTGAGGGTTTTTAAAAATTTTGAAATGATTTCAAATTTACAGAAGACTTGCTAGAACTCCTGTATACTGTTTATCCAGATTCACCAGTTAAGCATGTTGTTACATTTGCTTTCCCTCTCTCTGTATATTATATATACATACACACACACACACATATATACATATGAACATATATTACTATATATGTGTGTGTATATATATCTTTTTTCTGAACCATCTGAGAGTTATAGACACGATGCCCCATTACATCTGACTATTACTCCCAATATTTAGCGTATCTCCTAAAAAACAAGGACATTCACTCACAAAACTGTAGTTCAGTGATTAAATTCAGGAAATTTAATATTGATACAACACTACTGTCTCACCCACAGTCTGTATTCAGATTTCACCAGCCGCCCTACTAATGTCCTTGATAGCCCGGTGTTTGCCTTGATCCAGAATCTAGTCCCAGATTGCACATGACATTCAGTTGGCCTCCTTTAGTCTCCTTCAGGCTACAATAGTTCCTCAGCCTTCCTTTGTCTTGATATCAACATTTTTGAAGAGTCTAGATCAGTATGTTTGCAGAATGTCCCTCAGACCGACTTTGTGTGGTGCTTCCTTGAATAGATTTGTGTTGAGGGTTTTGGGCAGGAAGACCCTGGAAGTGATATTATGTCCAGGCATGGGGTATTTTAGGCCAGTCTGGTGGCAGAAGAATGGACAGGGCAGTGGGAGGGGTAGAGGGGTGATCAGAGGTCATTTGGCCGGTAGCTCCTGGGTTTCTAGTTTGGGAGGGACTGTGGCACTCACCCACCCAGAATGGGGTGGTAGGTGCTGGTGTGTGGGAATGGAGCAGTGGTGAGGTATCTGGAGACAAAGGTGGCAAAGTGAGAGGCAGGTGGGGTCAGGAGGTAGGAAAATGTGGCAGTGTGTCTGTTCTGTTCTGTCTCTGGTGACAATCCCTCTGTGTCCGTGCCTGTGTCAGAAGGAACTGTCCCCACCCCTGCCCTCACTGTCCATTTGCAATGGTCACTTGCTGCCTGCCGTCCCTCAGCCCTGCAGCCTGGATATCCAAATGCTGGCCCACCCTTGGCCCCTGTCCTCGGGGAATTCTGGCTGGTTCTCTGCAGCCAGACCTGGGCACGGGATATGTGGCCCTGGGCCGGGCAAAGGTCTGCCCCACCCTGACACGCCCTGCTGTGCCCCACAGGCAACTTCAGCCCCCTCACTGGCCCCCAGAGCTATGGAACCCTGGAGGAGCTGGTCTCTGCTGCAACCCAGAGCTCCAAACAGCTGCCCATCTGCTTCATGTCGACCCACAGAATCACCACCAAGGCCAGGGTGGTGCCTCAGGAGCAGCCCCTCAAGCTTGAGGCTGTGGAAATGCACCTCGGGACCTGCTGTGCCCGCTGTGTGCTGGGCACCGGGGCCCAGCAGGTGCTTCTGCACCTGCCCCTGTCCCAGAAGGGGCCCTTCTGGGAACTGGAGCCTGGGCCCCCTCGGACTCTGCTCCAGGTGCTGCAGGACCCGGCCCTGAGGGACGCCATCCTCACCTGCCCCGCCCTCCCCTGGAGCTCCCTGACCCTGATGCCCCAGTATGAGGTCGAAGCCATCATGCACTGTGAGTTCCCCGGGCAGATGGGTGGGCCCGGGGGCGGGAGGGACAGAGGGGGCCCTGGGGAGCTGCTCTGATGGGAAGATGCCCCTTATCCCCGTGGATAGTCCAGGGATTCCAGGTGGTTTACCTGGTATATACAACGTAACAGAATAAAGAATCCCCAATAGTGGAAGTTAGGTGCAAAAGGAGATAGGAAAACGGGTAACTTGAGTGAGGTCCCACATACTTTATAAAGTTTGGCAAAAGTTGGGCTGCAAGGTTGCCCGCAGCTAGGACAAAGAAACATAGTGCTAGAAAGTGCAGCGTTGACCGTTTGCTCAGGAGAAATATATTTTCCTGTTGCTGGGGAAAGCAAGATTGTTCGTGAAGGGCCTCCTGTCTGGGAGGGTACTGTCTGGCTGAATCCCCCAGCTGTTTCATAGGTTACTTCTTAGGACAGGCCGGTGGCTGCACACAGAGGGTTGGTGAAACACAGGCAGAACCCGGCCAGGTCTGGCCGGTTGGAGGCCAAGCTGGGGCAGAGGTACAAGAATGGGTGTATGTGTAGAGGCCCCCAGGGCACCCCCATTCTTCAACCTCCACTCAGCCTTGGCCTCTTTTTTTTTTTTTTTAAAGTTAATTTTTTTTTTTTAAAGAGCTTCAAATGCTTAGCTTTTTATTTATTCATTTATTTGTTTATTTAATTTTGGCTGTGTTGGGTCTTCGCTTCTGTGCGAGGGCTTTCTCTAGTTGTGGCTAGTGGGGGCCACTCTTCATCGCGGTGTGCGGGCCTCTCACTATCGCGGCCTCTCTTGTTGTGGAGCACAGGCTCCAGACGCGCAGGCTCAGTAGCTGTGGCTCACGGGCCTAGTTGCGCCGCGGCATGTGGGATCTTCCCAGACCAGGGCTCGAACCCGTGTCCCCTGCATTAGCAGGCAGACTCTCAACCACTGCGCCACCAGGGAAGCCCAGCCTTGGCCTCTTGACTGGCCAGGTTCTGCCTCTGCCTCACCAACCCTGCTCTGGATGCTGCCAGCAGCCTGCCTGAGGACTGTCCTAAGAAACAACCTATGCTTTGTTTACTAGTTTTTGTACAAATAACAAGTTGACTGCCCTGGAGAATGAGGCAGCTCAGGTAATTTATAAAGCATTCTGAAGAAAAAAACAACAGTATAATGAACCCGCATGTGCCCATCTCCCAGCTTCAGCCAGTTACCAGCTCATCTGGCACAGAGCAAAAATCCCAACCATGTGACCTGAGGGAAGTCACCACCACTCCTCGGAGCCTCAGTGTTCTCATCTGCAAAACAGGGAGAACAAACCCTGTTCTGTCTTCCGTGTGGTGCGGCTCAAACAACATAGTGGGTGGGCCAGTTTTCCTCACTCTTACAGAGTTTATGCACCAGGCACTATCAATGCCAGGACAGGAGGAGGTTGTCCAAAGTCATGTAGTCGGTGTTTTTCTTGATTTGGTTCTATCTATTTAAATCCAGAAAGGATTTGGAAAGACAGCTTATAAAATTACATTCAAAATTCAATTAAAATTTTAAAAGTGAACTGATTGGATATTCGGTGATATTAAGGAATCATCAAATTATTATTATTTCAATGTGGTCACAGCCTAGTGGTTATTATTTTTGAAATTTTAATTACCCCTTCTTTTAGCAATACACATTGAAATAGTCACAGATGGCAAGATGTGATTATTCTGATTCCAAATAATCCAGTGGAGGTGGAATGGATAGGTGGGGGTATAAAGGAAAGAAAATGGGCCATGGGTTAAATGCTGAAGCTGGGTAACAGGTACATTGGGGTTCACTATACTATTCTACTTTTATAAATATTTTAAAAACTTTTTATAGTAACTTTTAAGAAAGAGGTTGAAAGAAAGAGTGGGCAAGGAATCTGGTACGATAGGAAAACGCTGGTATGAAAGAAAAGATGAAGACAGGAAAGAGGTTAGCAGGCTCAGACCTCTGAGGGGTGGAGGGTGCGCACCTGAGCTGACCTCTCCCCTCCACAGTGCGCAGGACCATCGTCAAGATCCCCTCTACCCTGGAGGTTGACGTGGAGGATATCACCGCCTCCTCTCAGCACATCCACTTCATGCAACCGCTGCTGCTGAGCGAGGCCCTGGCCCGGGGAGGCCCCTTCCCCCTGCCCACAGAGATCCTGGAAGTCCCGGAGGGGCCCCCCATCTTCCTCAGCCCGTGGCTGAGCTCCTTACAGAAGGGCCAGAGGCTCTGCATCTATGGCCTGGCCTCGCCACCCTGGCGGTTCCTGGCCTCAACCAAGGGCCGGAAAGTACCCAGACACTTCATGATCTCCGGGGCCTACCAGGGCAAGCTGCGGCGGCGGCCGAGAGAGTTCCCCACAGCCTACGACCTCCTGGGTGCTCTCCAGCCAGGCCAGCCACTCCGGGTAGTGGCCACAAAGGACTGTGAAGGAGACGGGTTGGAGAACCCCGGGTTCACGTCCCTGGCCATGGGAGACAGGCTGGAGGTGTTGGGGTCTGGCCAGGCCCTTGGGGTTCAAGAGAGGGACATAGACGTCCTGGTGTGTCAGCGGCTGAGTGACCAGCCTGGGGAGGAAGAGTGTGAAGAGGAAGAGGACCAAGAACAGATTCTGCTGCCCCTCCACTTCTCTGGCGGCTTCGTGGAAGAGTTGGGTGATGGTCGGCGCTACAGCCTGCAGGATCTGATTGCCCAGTTCTCACTGCCCTGTGAGGTCAAGGTGGTGGCCAAGGACGCCAGCCACCCTGATGACCCTCTGCCCTCCTTCCTGGGCCTGCGGCTGGAGGAGAAGATCATGGAACCCTTCTTGGTGGTCAGCCTGGACTCCAACCCTGAGATGTGCTTCGAGGTCCCTCCCCGGTGGCTGGACCTGACTGTCGTGGAAGCTGAGGGGCAGCCAAGCCAGCCGGCTGGGCCCCTCCCCGTAGTCCCAGTGGAGGAGCTGACAGAGGCCTTCTATTATCGCCTTCGGAAGTCACCGGCCTTTGAGGGTCAAGCTCCTCCGCCCAGGCCTCCGAAAAGTAAGGGCCTCAGTGGGCAGAAGCAGCAGGTCAGCAAGGCGAAAGGCGTCAAGGTACCAACAGAACCCAAGTGGGCAGGGAGGGGCTACCTGTAGGGATCACTGGGGTCCGGCCATTTCTTGTCTGTCTCGCATCACACTTCTCTTACAGCTGTACAGGACGTGCAGTCTGTTTATTTATTTATTTTTGAATTTAATTTTTTTATACAGCAGGTTCTTCTTACTAGTTACCTATTTTATACACATTAGTGTATACATGTCAACCCTGATCTCCCAGTTCATCCCACCGCCGCCACTACCCAGCCACCCCCGCTTTCCCCCCCTTGGGGTCCATATGCTTGTTCTCTACATCTATTTCCAGAACGTGCAGTTTATAAACGTGCACGCTTTGTACCTATTATACAATCCTGACCATCCTGACATTGGTGTGATCATCCATATTTTACAGTCGAGAAAATGAGGTCTCAGCGACTGTGAGACTCACCCAAAGTCACACAGTTTATAAATGGGGTGGGCTGAACTGGAGCGGAAGCCTTGTGACTCCAAGTTCACGGTGCTTTACCTCTCTCTGCTACCCCTGCTGTCACTCCCTAGCTCAAGCTACAGCCATTTTTCACCTAAACTTTCAGCAGCCTCTTCAACCCCTCCCCACGGCTGTCAGACGGCCTCCCACATCCTCCCCTGGTCACTATGGGGCCTCAGCCCCGCCTTCTGAAACCTTCTGTGGCTCCCCATTGCTGGGGGTAATGCGAACCCCTGAACATGGTATCCAGGGTCCTTCATAGCTGACTTCAGTCTCACCTTCCCAGGCCCACCTTCCACCACTGCTCAGCAGCTCCAACCACAGAGGAACTCCTGACGCTCTCGGTATGCCAGGATTCCTGCCTCAGCACTTCACACACGCCAGTCCTTCTGCCAGGAACGTTCTTCCTCCTTTCAGGCTCACGGGCAAGGCTCAGCTCACATGTCCTCCAAGGCGGTGACAGTTCTCCCTCTTCTGTAGTCACACTGCACGCTGTACATAGCTTGGAAGTGGGAGGCCATGTAGTTTTAATTAGTTGTACCTGGTCTCTGGCTAGAACAAGAGTCCTGTGGGGTGGGGACCTCCCAATCCAAGGCAAGCAGAGAAAGTGCCAGTGAGCCCGAACTGAACCAAACTGAATCACAACAAGCGGGCAAAGAACCTCAGAGTCAGAAACACGAGGTTCACGTCCCTGTTTCCTCGCTCCGTGGGCTGTACTTCCTCACCAGTGAGCCTGGGATAACATCACTAACTCTCAGTGCTGTTTTGTTAGCCTCTACTCATGGGGCACTTACCCTGGGGTGGCCCCTTACACGTACGTACTGCCCCACCCAGCTCTCACGGCATCCCTCTGAGGTGGGCGCTGATAGCCATGCTCTGCTGAGAATGGGGGGCGTGGTGGGGTGGGGGGAGTGATCTACATAAAAAGCACTTTGTAAACTGTAACAAGCATACTGTTTTGGGATGTGCAGAGACTTGGATTTCGTACTGTGTGGGGAGGCAGTGGGATGGCAGTGGAAGTTAAAAAGATGAACCCTGAGCGATCTCAGCCCCAGAAGGGGCTTGTATCTGTGGGGCAGGGGGTAGGGTAGTCGTTTTCTGACAGAACCAAAAATAGACTGGGACCTCTGAAACACAGGCCTTGTGACAGTGCTGGAAAGAATGTGGTACAAAGAGTTGAGACCTCCGTCCCAGCCTTGGTTCCTGACGGCTCCTCTGGGATGGCTCCTGCTTGTTGTCCTAGAACCAGCAATTTCCCTCCCTGGGAATCAGTATTCTCCGCTGCTCATCAGGGAGCCGTACTGTTTGCTTTTGAAAGCATGATGTGGTGGGAAGAGGAGCGGCTTTACAGGTCACAGACAGACATGGCTCTGCGTCTGAAGCCTGGCCCGGCCAGGGATCCCGTGTGAGGCTTGACATGGCACACTCTTTCTGAGCCTGGTTCCTCACGTGTAAACTGGGAACTCAAACAGCTCCTCAGAGAGTCACTTGAGGGTGAATGAACGGATATACATACAGCTTCTGGCACATGGTAGGATTTCAATAAAAGTCCTCTTCCTTCTGGGACCCCTCTCAGCTCTGTACTCTGTTTGTCCTGAGGCTTTGTGACTACTGTTTTCTCCTTCAGCGAAAGATTTGGAGGACAATGACCAAATCCCTGTGTAAAAACTCAGGGACAGGGCTTCCCTGGTGGCGCAGTAGTTGAGAGTCCGCCTGCCGATGCAGGGGACACGGGTTCGTGCCCCGGTCCAGGAAGTTCCCACATGCCACAGAGCGGCTGGGCCCATGAGCCATGGCCGCTGAACCTGCACATCCGGAGCCTGTGCTCCGCAGTGGGAGAGGCCACAACAGTGAGAGGTCTACATACCACAAAAAAAAAAAAAAAAAAAAAAAAAACCAAAAACGCAGGGACACCCTGTCTCTAGCCCCCAACCCTATCATGTCTCACCCTGGCCCCTTTCTCCCCTGCCAAAGAACAGTTCAAGTGCTTGTAGCAAAAACACCTGGGGTCCTGAGAAGCCATACACTGAAAAGGAAGTTCAGAGGGGAGCAGAGGAAGTGAGATTTGAAGGAAATTGCATTTCAGGTACTCTCTTACCCCATTTCTTGGGACCCTGCTAACTTCTGCTTTTTCTCCCACTCAGTCTTCTGAAGCCTTCGAATTGCAGGAACCACCTCTGCTGCCTACACCCAGGAGGAAGACCTTGCGAGAGGTCACCAAGGACAGCTGCAATTTATACAGTGAGACTCCTGGTCACAAGAAGGGTCTCAGGCCCACTAAGCCCATCACTCAGGATACAGGTGAGTCTGTCAGCCCCTGTTCACCCCTGTCTTTCCTTCTCCCCTCCCCCACGCCATTCTGCTGCTGCTTTTGCCTCTGATGGTGCTGGCCATACCCTCAGCAGGGCCCTGCTCGTGAGCCACCCTTCCACAGTCCCAGTTGGATGGACAGGCCTATATGAGATGGGCTTAGGCTGAAGGGTCCCTATTGTCCTTCTCCCAGTGGCTCCAGGGCCCTGGCAAGGAAAATGACTTCATCCCCCAACTACCCTCCCCAAGGCACACAGGAGAATGTTTGCGAAGTGTTCAGACACAACAAACTGTGGTTTCTGGGCTAGCAAGGACCTTAGAGCATCCAGACCAAGCCCTCCCCTGTTCAAGGGAGGAAAGTACCCTAAAGAGGGGAAGGAACCTAAGGCCAAAGGTCCTCACTGACTTGGATTCTTTTGCAGATGGTGAACATGATTACGAAGAAGTACTTGAGCAGTTTCCGAAAACCCTCTAGGTGCTGGAGGAACCTTACTTCCTAACTGCTGCTTCTCAGGGAACCCGAGATATCAGCCAACTATTACAAGCCTTTAGAGGACCTTGGACAAGGTCTCTCAGAAATCAGACTGTGGACAAGGAGTGGCCAGGTGGGGACTGACTGGAAATAGGATAGACCCCACACCAGCTTCCCTCTGGCTGTTCTGGGCCCAGCACTTTGCATTTGGCTCCTTCAGCCTCGGAGCTTTGGTATCACGTAGCCAGCTGGGTTCTACTCAGTCCTGCACCCCAACACCAGCTGTCCCACTGGTTAGTGCAGAAAGGAATCCAAGAGACTGCCCACCTTGGTGATGGCAGCACAGGGCCTCCTGCCTCTTGGTAAAGGGGACTCAATCCTGATGACACACTGCACTGTAATGCTGGCCGCCCCTGCCCCACTCTCCCCTCCCTCTCCCCGTCCCCCACCCAGGCTCCGAGCCCCTGAGGGACCAGGACTGTCTTCCTCATCTCTGCAGCACCCAGCACATGACCGCTGTAGGTGACTATCCAAGATTATTTCACTTTAAAACCACAGAATAAAAATGACATCTGAGCTTCCGGAAAAATGATAAGAGATTATCACTTATTAAGTTCTGTCTGTGTACCAGACCCTCTACAAAGCCTATCTAAATCAACTCTCTGAGGTAGACAAGGCCTGGTTTTAAAGATCAGGAAACAAACTAGTCTAGTGTGCTTCAGCGGGCAGGCTAGTCATGGGCCTGGGTCAGGATCCTTGCTCACCACCTACAAGTGACTTTAACTTCTCTAAGCTTCAGTTTCTTCACATGCAAAATGGAACTAAGTTATCTACCTCAAAAGATTGTTTTAAGGATGACTGAGATAATATCTGTAGAGCATTTAGCACAGTGCCTGGCTCATAATAAACATTCAGTAAACATGTTAGTATCATTACTGTTGACCAAGATCTGAGAGCTGTACCTGTCTCTAAAACCAACACCCCTTTCACATGCTTACACTGTCTCCTAGTCATGGAATTCATCCCAGTGTTTATACTATGTTCCTGGGCTGTGGAGACTGAGCCGGTATAACGAGATAAGAGAAGAAATACAAGCCTGTGTCTATGCAGAGAATAACTCAAGTTTCCAGGGTCAGTTAAGGCCTGTTCAGTAAGGTAAGACCACAGGCCTCACTTCCTAGAAGTAGTGGGACTTTGGTTTCTTGGGCTAATGCAGGCACGGAATTAAGCACCATGGTCAGTGGAGGACAGGAAAGAGACAAAAAGATGGAAGGAGTGTCCAGTGGAGGCGGGAGCCGAAAGAGGGTCCAATTCCCACTCCTGGATTCGAGGCACTACACCTGAGTGTGTCCTTCCTTTGCCTCCTAACATCCCTCCGGCTCTCTGGACCCATGTACTTCCCAGGCCGCCACACTCCAGCAGGGCATTCTCCAGGTGACCACTGAGCAGTGACTATGTGCTACTGGGCCAGTCCCCAGTATCTAGCACCCATGCTCATCTCCACACCAGTTCCCACACCCTCCTCCACAGACGCAATCTCTACCACACAGGGGGACCCTGAGGAAGAGAGTACTCTGGGAAAAGCAATAAGCAAGAGACAGAAAGTTCCTCCTTGGCACCGAACCCCTATGGATCAGGACCCCACGCATGTGTCAACAGTTTCACTTTCATGTTTGCAGTTAATCTTGGCGCCAAATTGGGCAAGATCACAAAAGGGGAGCAGAGGAGAGGGCCACCAGTTCCCACAAGAGGGGGTTTCCGAGTGGCCAAATGCTGCCGTGAGGAGAAAGGCAGCAATTTCATAGCAGGGAAAGCTGGGCTTAAAAGGAAAACATGTTTGAAATCCACAACTGTGAATGTCTTACTAGAGCAGTGAGGGTAGGAAGGGAATGGACCAAAGGCAGATACCACCCTCAGGGTGCTTTTGTCTTCTTTACCTCTGGAATAAACCCCTGGGTGGTGGGGAGGGAATTATAATGGGGCTAGAGATTCCCCCAAGCAGTGGTCTCCAAAGTGAGCACACAAGATGATTGACTGGGAAACAGAGAAGAATTACAGTTGACCCCACACACAGTCAAAAAATCCACATACAGCTTTACAGGTGGCCCTCCGCACCTGCAGACTGAACCAACTGCAGATCGTGTAGTATGTGTTTATTGGAAAAAATCTGCGTATAAGCGGAGCTGCACAGCTCAAACCGTGATGTTCAAGGGTCAACTGTGTTGGTACATCCTTTCATGTTTATTTTTAATATCCTTTTTCATTTCTAATTTTGAGTGTTTTGTAATATATATAACAAACTAATATAGTAACTGATGTAAATAACCGCTAAATAAATGACTATAACCTGGGGGTGCATGCTCAAAAATTTATCAAGAGTTTTCAATTTCCCTCAACAGCATTTTAAAAAACAAACCTATTAATTCACATAGGACACTAATTCTTACTGGCTTTTCTCTAGTTAAATCCAATAAAGTACCACTATTTCCCAAGGAGCCTCATCTCCCACCTGTACACCTAAAGAGCTCTTCCTGAGACTAGGCTGGACGCATGGCTTGGCTGTGACACTGGGGGTTTCTGATAACTTGGGTCATAGTGCTGTTCCTGCAGCCTCAACGATGTACCAAGAGAACACTGTATACCTGACATCCCAGGTGACCACAAATACCCAAAATGCAAGTTCTCCTGGCTTGAGCAGGTAGAAGCTCTACAGAGGCTGGCGTTTCACTCTGCTGAGGAGTGGCCTACCTCTGCTCAGCCCCACGGGTCCCCATAGTGCTCAGAATCCACAGAGCTCCTGTGAGACCGTGTCAGTGCCAAGATGGAAGGGAATTCAGTATCCCTGAGTAGCTACTCTGTGTTATTGGGAATGCTGAATCAGCAAGTCCTGGGACATCAATCTCTTATTTTGCTTTATATTCCTAGTAGCTGACCAATGGGTTGACACAGTAGGTATTCAATAAACACTCACTGAATTAATGAGTAAGTAGTTTTTGATTGCTAAATCATAGAATTCAAAATCAAAAGAAAAAGTGACTTCTACCCAGAACCACTGCTATTGCCCCCTTGCCCATTTGAGGGCATTAGCATGGTAACTAGAAAGAGAAGTCCACCACCCATAAAAGTATCCTATCATGCATTCCACATTCAAATGGATACGCTTTTTTAAACCTGTTTTTAGCCATTGTTCTTTCTTTTAGGAAACAATCAAGAATGGACATACTTGCAAATGAACATACTGGTTGACTGACCTTTAAGCATCTGCACAGCTCCCCATATGGGAACTATCCTGCACGTACAGAAAATAACAACCACATTGTTGTTCACTGTCAGAAACCAAGGGAGTGGCGCCTTCTCCACACAGCTGCTGGTAGATCTCATTTAGAAACACAGTTAAAGCACTTATAGAACTTTTATTTGCATGTTACACCTCATTAACTTATCTCTGAGTTAGCTGAGATGATAAAGTATTAATTATCACAGTGTAAAAAAAAGAACATTTTTACAAGTTACTGCAATAGAACTATTTTATTAAACTTATGAATGTACTTATTTTGTACAAAACACATATCTTTCTCTGCCCCATGAAGCCACCATTCTAGAACCCCATGCTTATAAAAACACACTTTTGGCGGCAATTATGACAAGGTGAAAGAAAGCGCAATTCTGAAAGTAACAACACATAACCACATAACCAAAGTGGGGAACAAAAGCAGGCAGAGGTTAGTGGGCTTCATGGCTAGCTCTCTGCTGACAGGCCCTAGTCCTGCTCTTAACAGGCAACAATTTAGGAATAAAACTCCTGAGTATTATTTAAGTAATACCGCCCAACCCTCTTGGTAGCATCCCTCTTCCAATTCCATTTATCCTGATACTGTAACTAATTAATTTGTAACTTCTTTAAGAAATTCCGCCCTGGTTTACATCCCTGTCAGTTGCCCATATCCCTCTGAGCTTCAGAAACACAGAAGAGTAGTAAGTTTCAAAAGGATGTCAATTGAAACCTTTTATAGATGAAACCTACTTCCTAGAAGTCAACCTGCCAAATATATGCACAGCTGGAGACGAGAGATTGCGTAAAAAGTCCGGCTGGAAAATATCTCGGGTACCCAATTAGATCCTGTTATTCTGCGTCTGTGGATTTAAAATGATCATCATCCACAGTGGAATAGATGTGTCCCTCGTTGCTTAGAAAATCCACAGCTTGCCTAGAAAGAAAGAAAAAACCAAATGCAGAAGAAAGGAAACTGCCTTTTGGATATGGCTGAATCTGTAAACTTCACTCATTTCCCTACTTCCTATCTTAGCTGAGAAGAATTCATGGCCATTTTGCTCATGGAAGGCTCTTGCAGGGAGAAACACCAGTAAAATTACAAAACTGAGGTAATCCATGGAGACAAAGGCTTTAGGGCTGCCTTGGATGCCTCTCCCAAGTTGTGTAAAGCAAAGAAAATAGGACCTCACTTATAAATACCAGTCTAAGCAAACTGAAACCAGGATCTAAAGCTATAGTTCCGGTTGCATATAATGTCTCCCAGTATAAACAGCTATATAAAAAAAATAAGTCCTCACTCATCCACCGACCCTCTCATTCCCCTCTGGGAAATCAAGTTGCAAGAAGGAAAGGAAAGGTCTTTCTAGAAATGGTATGACACCTTCAAATCCTTAAAGGCCCTCAGGGTCAGTGTCAGTAACATATTTAATAAGAGTAACAATTTATAGAGCACCTACTATTGTGACAGACATTCTGCACCTCATCATCACAGTAACTCTAAGATAGGAATTATTATCCTCATCTTATAGGACAGGAAATGGAATGAGACCTGAGTATTCTTTTCTATCAAGACCTAGAATATCAACTGATTTATAGTAACAACTATCACAAACACCATAATACTCAGTTTGTTTGATTAGTTCATTAGAATCAGGAAGCTGCTTGTCTAACAGGTTATCAGAACAAGGATGTTGGAAGGACTGTCTAATGGCTTCAGGTCCAGATAGCCTGAGGAACACTGCACAGTGGGGACAGTAACGCCAACGCAAATGTACACCTGAGGACTAGGAGCTTAGGATCTCATTCCTCCAGACTAATATCCACAAGAGGTATCTGGTCAATTTTTGCTCAAAATTACATCCCTTGCACATAATGGGACTTAGTATTTGCTGAATGAAAAATGAATGAGTGAAGTGACAGGCAGCACCATCTTTGTGAGTCCTTTTTCTATTTTTCCATGACTGAACAGCTTCGCTTTCGTTAGTCAACGGTTTTTTAAATTTTTTATTTTTTAAACTTACTTCTCATTACCAGGAAATCCTGGTGAGGGGAAACGGGTACAATTCTGGAGCCCTAGTTCACAGAAACCAAATACTCACTTGATTGAGGCTACACTCATGTGTTGGAGCTGATTCTTGAGATCCTGAAAGTTCAATCCTTCAGGCCTTGGGCAAGCCTTAATCAAATTCAGTACCTGAAGATTCAAATCAGAAAGATTTTAGCAACTACTCTGAATCAGTTCCCCTATGTAAGCCAGAATCCCTTTATAGGAAAGAAATGAGTCAGGTACTTAGCACCATTAAGGAAGTAACATAATTTGCAACTGTCTGTGTCTTGCATGTCTGGAGCCACTCAGCCGTTTACCTGGTTCTGGACCACAGTGAGGCCATTTGCTGGCATGAAGCTATTCCCACCGAAGTTCCCAGCTTCACCCATTCCTGGATTGCTGATAGGTGCTCTCCCTGCAGAGGGCTGAATTAAGAAATAAGTTTACAACATTAGTAAATTCACCAATTTAAACATAGTCCTTGCTCTTTTAAACAGCTTAATAAGTAGTTTACAAAAAAAACAATTTAGGCAGTTTTTTTTTTTTGGCTGCGCCACACGGCTCATGGGATCTTAGTTCCCTGACCGGAGACTGAACCCAGGCCATGTGAAAGCGTGGTTAGAGTCCTAACCACTGGACTGCCAGGGAATTCCCTAAGCAGAGTTTTCCCAATAACAATTGCTTCCCTTGGAAAGGACAGCTATTATCTAATGAGTATTTCATAGGAAGATAAAGTCATTCTCTGAAGCATATCATATCAAACAGAGAAAGGTACTGCCTGGATCCTCCTTTTCTTTTGTGATGTGACAGGAACCAGAGGAAAAATAGCACTGAGAAGAAAACTACTGAGATCTGCTATAGTGGTATCTATCTCTGGTGCTTCAATCCTGCAAGCATTTACTGAGTGTCAACTAGGCATGAAGCATGGCAAGGAGAGAAAAGGAGACATAGTTCTCATCGCCCTCTTTTCTTCTTTTATACCACCAAACTTTTAAAAAATAATAGATTATAGTCACTGTTTACATTTCCCAGCACTATTTGGATTCTCTCCAAATATACCTCTGAAACTGTTCTCACCAAACTTACCAATGCTTATCAACCAACACAGCCAGTAATCCCTTTCAGTCCTCATAACACTTGACCTCTCAGAAGCAGACACTGCTGACCACACCCCTCTTGAAATGTACCCCTCCTTAGGCTTCCTGACACCACATTCTTCTGGTTCTCCACTTAATTTTCAAACTATACCTTCTCAGTATCCCTTCTCAGCCTCTTTGTCTACCTGTCTTCCAAAAAGCTGATAGTGCCCCCAGGATTTCATCCCAGACCTCCTCCAAGGCCACAAATCCTTGTTCCCAACCATCTACTGAAGACCTCCACTTAGCTATCTCACGCACTTCAAAATAAAGTTCACTACTTTCCTCCCCAAACCTGCTTGCCCTGGTATATTCCGTTTCTGTTAGTAAGTCCAAGCCCAGTCCTATAGACCAAGGCCATCTGTGAGTCTCCACTCGCTCACCTCCCACAGTCTGTCACCACAGCCCATTAATACAACGTGTCGCAGCTCGAATTGATCCTCATCACCCCTGGTCTCCTGACTGGTGTCTCAGCTGCAAGTCTCTCCTACTCCAATCAACCCTCCTCACTGCTCCAAGTAATAACTTCTGATCATGTCTCTCCTCCACCTAAAAGCTTTCAGCTGTCTCCCCCTGCCTGTGAAAATAATATAAAACTCCTGGACATTCAAGACCTACCACAACTAGACATCAAAGTCTGTATTTTATTCTTGACCACCCCCTTTCAACACAGGGAATTCCTGCCAGTCACACACATGCCTCTGACACGTTATTCCATGTCTGGAATGCTCCTCCCCTCATCTGCCTGGGAAACACTCTTCTCATCCTTCAAAGCCCAACTTAATTGTCACTGCCTTTGTGAAGACTTCCCTGACATGCCCCCAGGCCAAAGTTAGTTGTGTTCTTCCTTCCTGGCTCTCACAGCATTTGGCCCATTCCCTCTCATAGTAGCCATCACACTGTTTGCCTGTCACTTTCCCCCATAAGCCCCTTCAGCTTTGCACAGTGCCTGGTGGGCAGCAGGGGACACGGGTTCGAGCCCTGGTCCGGGAAGATCCCACATGCTGTGGAGCAACTAAGCCCACGCGCCACAGCTACTGAGCCCACATGTCACAACTACTGAAGCCCACGCGCCTAGAGCCTGTGCTCTGCAACAAGAGAAGCCACCGCAATGAGAAGCCCATGCACCGCAACGAAGAGTAGCCCCCGCTCACCGCAACTAGAGAAAGCCCATGCACAGCAAGGAAGACCCAACGCAGACAAAAAAAAAAGTTCATTAAATGCCAATGCTTCGAGGTCATTAAATAAAAAACCCAAAATTCAGTCATGGTCTCTTGTTTTCAAGCTAGATGCCTTCCCATTGCTTGCTGGTGAAACCGAAGTCCTATTTTATGATCCAGTAATACTGAACTGAACACTATTTCTTCCCTGGATACCTCTGCTGAAATGACCTCATGTTCTGCTTCAGGTGCGCCCCTGCTCCCATATGTGTATTTTAAGACTTGGTTTAGGCATCACCTCCTCCAGGAGGCCCTTCTTGATGTCCAGGTCAGGACAGGAAACTCTTCTCTGTGGTTTGACAGCACCCTGCACTTGCCACTCCTCACTGCTTTCACTGCTTAAGTGATCTGAACCCTCAATGCTTAAGGTAAACTCTTTGAGGGAAAGGATTATTTTACTTACTCCTCAATATAACTGTCTATACTCACAGCTTCCACCCATCCTCATTTTAAAACCATTTTTATCATAGAACATTTGATACATATGTATAGGTTATCAAGTATAGTCATAAAATAAACACCATAAACTTTCTACCCATTCTCATTCTTTTTAACCCACATTTCCCCTAACAGCTGCTGAAGCCTCTCTTCTGAAGATCCACGTTTCCAAATCCGACAGACCTCTCTCATCACCTTACTTGACTTCTAGGCAGTTGAACTCCACTCCCTCCTTAAAGTACTCTTTTCAGAATATTCTACAGAATCGCATTTCCTGATTTTCCTCCTGCCCAACTGGCAACTTCTTTGACTTTCTCTGGCTTCTGCTGTGTCTCCAGACTCCTAAAGGCTAGTGTCTCAGAGCTTAGGTCTCTTACCTCTTAACTCACTAGTTATCTCGTTTCATCCGAGGCTTTAAATACCATCCACACGATGACTCCCAACGCTCTCTCTCTCTACCCCTGACCTCTCCTTCCCTGACCTCTCCTTTGAGCCCCAGCCTTATACAGTCAACCGTCCATTCTGGTCTCCAGTTTGGTGTCTGACACGTCGCATTTGCTAAGTCCAGAACAGAACTCTGGATTTTACCCTTCAAACCTGCTAGCTTCATCTAGTTACTCAAGCCCCAAACCCAGGAGTTTTTTTTTTTTTTTTTTTGCGGTACGCGGGCCTCTCACCACTGTGGCCCCTCCCGCTGTGGAGCACAGGCTCCGGATGCGCAGGCTCAGCGGCCATGGCTCACGGGCCCAGCCGCTCCGCGGCACGTGGGATCTTCCCGGACCGGGGCACGAACTCGCGTCCCCTGCATCGGCAGGCGGACTCTCAACCACTGCGCCACCAGGGAAGCCCCTCTCTCTTTTCTTTATATCCTGTATCTAAACCAATAAGTCCTGTCAGCTCTACCTTCAAAATGTATTAGAATCCAACCACTTCTTACCCAGCTGCTGCTACCATTCCCCAGAATTACTTCTGTTGCTATTGTTGGTGTCTCATAGTCTACTCTCCACACAGTAGCTCAAGTGAGCTTTTAAAAAAGGTAAATCAGACCACATCACTTCCCTAGTCAAAACCTTCTAAAGGTTTAGTGTCAATTAGAAAAAAGTAATCCTTACTATGGCCTACAAAGCCTTACATGATCGGGGTCTCGCTCCCTTGCCTACATCCCTGTACCACCTCCCCTGTCATTTGCTTCACTCCAGACAGTCTGGCCTTCTTGCTGGTCTCAAGTATGCCAAGGTTGTTCCAGTCTCATGGCTTCTGACTTTTTATTACTGCTGCTTGGAATGTTCTTCTCTCATTTAAAATTATACCATTCTTATTTCCTCTATCACTCTTATCCTACTCTGCTTAATTTCAGAGTACCTATAACTACCTAAAATTATATATTTGTTTTCTTGTTGATGGTCCATTTCTCTCAAGAATATAAATTTGAGGGCAGACACTTTACCCATCTTGTTCACTGCTATATTCCCAGGGCCTAGAATAATGATTGGCATATACTAGGCTCAATAAATTGAATGAATTTATCTTTGTATCCCCAGGGCTTAGCAAAGTGCTTGGCACAAAACAAGATGCAACAGCTCCAGTCCCTCCTACTGTAACCAGTCCTCCACCTTGCCACCAGAATCATCTAAGGGCACTCTAATACTCAGATCAGCAAACCCATTATGTGGTCCTAGATGGACTCACCAAACTGAATTTGTACCACAGAAAATGTTGAGAAATTTCGATATGAAGCAAGAAATATAATTGCAGGGACAAAATAATGGTGCATAAATTATCCTGTTTAGCCAATAGGTTGGAAGGAAAGCAGCAAAATGCTATCTTAGTTGGGGTTTTTCTCTGAATATGCACTGAAAATCCTGAAGCTAAGAGCTCAGCTGATAATTACATGTCTACACTTGAAGCCTGTCTTGGCCTCAGTCATCCAAGCCACCGGGGTTAGGGGAACTTGTAATTTTGAGAGGAAAGTGTTTCATCAGGAATAAAATAACACAGCAAAGCTCATGGAGAAAATTTTTTTTGAGGACTGAATGATGCCTTTCTTGTGGCTCAATCTTCAAAATGTCAAGGAAATCAAAGCCAGAGCACAGAAGTGGTTTATGTTTTTTCAGGGAAGAGAAAAAACGACGAGAATGAAGCTGCTCACCTGGCTGTTAGACTTGCTCAGCATCATGTGTGCATTGACTACTTCCAGAATATGTGTGGTCAACTCATTCATATCCTCCAGGGGCATGATCTTAAAGGCTACCAGGCTTTTCTTGTTCTATTAAAATAAAGAGAGAAATGTGAACAAAGAATGAGCACATTCAAGTCAATTTCAGGTCAAAACATTGTGGCTCTTTTCTTGGTTATAGTATTTTACTAAATGAGGAAAATGTGTTATATACTGAAAATTTTTAACTCAGAGTTAATCCAAATACAGTCAATGAAATATAGTCAAAAGAACAAAACTAGCATAGAGATGTTCAATGACTTTCCCAAGGTTTTACAACCAGAGTCTATTCTCCAAATCCAATGTCTGCCTTCTACACCTAATGAATGCCATAGATGGCAACTGTAGGCTGAGATCTTGTTCTTTCTCTACCTTTCTGTTTGTTTTATATTGAGGAAACCCATTATTTCCTTTTGAAGAAAAAAATAATGAAATAACTTCAATACAACTCCCATTAAACATAGAGACTTACTAAGTCTTAAGTATCCTAAACTTAGGCATGACCCCAGAAACTGCTTCATGCAGATACATTTTAACTGTTGTTTTTTTTCTGAATTTACCTGAAAAGATCTCAGATGACCAGCCACTTTCACGTATGTTTCTGGAGGAACCACAGTGTTTTCACTGCTGGCATCCTAGCAGAAAAAATACAAACACACCACTTAGGTTTTAGTGATGCTGGTGAAAGCCTCTTCAAAATTTCTAAATTATGTACAGAAAGAGAAAGTTACAAAGTAAGAGCTAAAGGATCCTAATGTAGCACTACCTAGTTTGTCCTGCCTTTTAGAATTTAATTTTTAAAAAATAAAACCAGGAATTAGAATAAAAATATCCAAGTTCTATGTTATGCACATCAAAAAACAAGCAAACAATTATGGCACTCTCATTCAGTGCTCTTAGGCACACAACTTTCTGGTGGACATACTTATTGGCATAGCAACTTTGCTTTTAGAAATTTAAGAAAATAAAGAACATGTATTAAGATTCAGCTTTAATACGGTCAACTAATCTATGACAAAGGAGACAAGGATATGCAACAGAGGAAAGACAGCTGCTTCAATAAGTGGTGCTGGGAAAACTGGACAGCTACATGTTAAAGAATGAAATTAGAACACTCCCTAACACCATACACAAAAATAAACTCAAAATGGATTAAAGACCTCAATGTAAGGCCAGACACTATAAAACTCTTAGAGGAAAACATAGGAAGAACACTCTTTGACATAAATCACAGCAAGATCTTTTTTGATCGACCTCTTAAAGAGTAATGGAAATAAAAACAAAAATAAACAAATGGGACCTAATGAAACTTAAAAGCTTTTGCAAAGCAAAGGAAACTACAAACAAGACAAAAAGACAACCCTCAGAATGGGAGAAAATATTTGCAAATGAATCAATGGACAAAAGATTAATCTCCAAAATATATAAACAGCTCCTGCAGCTCAATATTAAAAAAAACAAACAACCCAATCCAAAAATGGGCAGAAGACCTAAATAGACATTTCTCCAAAGAAGACATACAAATGGCCAAGAGGCACATGAAAAGCTGCTCAACATCACTAATTATTAGAGAAACACAAATCAAAACTACAGTGAGGTATATCACCTCACACCGGTCAGAATGGCCATCATCAAAAAATCTACAAACAATAAATGCTGGAGAGGGTGTGGAGAAAAGGGAACCCTCTTGCACTGTTGGTGGGAATGTAAATTGATACAGCCACTATGGAGAACAGTATGGAGGTTTCTTAAAAAATTAAAAATAGGGTTACCATATGACCCAGCAATCCCAGTACTGGGCATATACCCAGAGAAAACCATAATTCAAAAAGACACATGCACCCCAGTGTTCATTGCAGCACTATTTACAATAGCCAGGTCATGGAAGCAACCTAAATGCCCATAGACAGATGAATGGATAAAGAAGATGTGGTACATGTATACAATGGAATATTACTCAGCCATAAAAAGGAACGAAATTGGGTCATGTGTAGAGATGTGGATGGATCTAGAGACTGTCATACAGAGTGAAGTAAGTCAGAAAGAGAAAAACAAGTATCAGATATTAACGCATATATGTGGAACCTAGAAAAATGGTACAGATAAACCGGTTTGCAGGGCAGAAATTGAGACACAGATTTAGAGAGCAAACGTATGGACACCAAGGGGGGAAAGTGGCGGGGTGGTGGGGGTGGTGGTGTGATGAATTGGGTGACTGGGATTGACATGTATACACTAATGTGTATTAAATGGATCACTAATAAGAACCTGCTGTATAAATAAAATAAAATTTAAGAAAAAGATTTAGCTTTAAGAGTATTCATCACAGCATAGTTTTGAATACTAAAACATTTAAAACAACCTACATATCCAACAAAAGGTGCACATTCGTATAATGGGTTAGTTTATACTGTTCCAAATGATAATGCAGAATTCTATTCATTGTCTGCGAAGACCTGCTGTGACTCATGGAAAAAAGCTTATTTCCCACAAGGGGAAACATATACATCAAAACGTTAACAAAAGTTAACTTGGATAATTATGAATGATTTTAATATTTCTTTTTGGGTTTTCTAGACTATGTACCTATTATTTATAAGAAAAATACATAAGCTGACTCAAAGCTCTTTTTGATTATAAAATACATGACTATAAAAAAACTAGAATATAGAATCTATGTGTTTAAAAATAAAAAACACCCCAATTCTCATTACCTGGAGAATATCAACTATTTGCATTTCACTCTACCTATTATTTTACATAGCTATATCTGTACCACAGATAAAACTTTGTATTCTCTCAAAGAACATTTTAAAACAACTTGGAACTAACACAACATTATAAATCAACTATACTGCAATAAAAATTAAAAACAAACAAACACTTGCAAAAAGTAAAGCTGGATCTATACTTCTCTCCTTTTACCAAAATACATCATTTAATTATAAAAAGACTTAATCATATATAGAGATATAAAAAGAAACCACAGAAATAATAGAAGGAAAAATGAATTGAAAAATAATCTGAAACGAGGAAAAGCTTTTCAAAGTCAAAAGACAAACTAGAGAAATCATATAATTATGATAAGAGGTTACTATTTTTCAGGCTCCTGAAAACAAAAATAAATAACCAAACACTCCTGGGGAATCAAAGGACTTAGACAACTAAAAATCCCCCCACAAATTAACACTGAATAAAGTTTAAAAAAAAATCCAATCTTACTAAAACCAAAGAATTACACATAAAAAATGAGAAAACTCTCAATGACAAGACTGTATTTTTAAACTATGATACAAAAATTTAAGACTCATAAAACCTACTGCTAGGGTGTGGAGAACTAACGGGGAACTCTCATGCACTAAGTAAATTGGTACCTTTATGGAAGGCAATAAAAGATGTAAAAATGTAAATGTAAGGTTAACCAAAAAAGAAAGTAGAAACATGTAAAATGTGTATTTCCTGCAGAAAACCTAGTTTAAATTGATCTTAAGGAGATCATCTCAATCATGAAGAGATGTACACAAAGATACTCACCGCTGTATTGTCTATAATAACAAATGATGGAAATAAGCTAAATGTTTCCTGACTGGGTCTATAAGGGATGATATATCCTTATGATGGAACAGGCAGTCACCAAAGTTGATGATGTGAATCTGTATTTATTGACATTAAGAAATCAGTTCCACTACATAGTTTTGAGCGAAAAGAGCAGATTACAGAGCAGTTGCATATCATATTATCCTTTACGTAAAACTGTAAGCATACATCTCATGAATGTACAGATATGCAGAGAGAAATGTCTGAAAGGGTATTTCCCAAAATGTGTTGTAACAGTAGTCATCTTTGGGATGTGGGATTTCAGGGTATCTTTAAATATTTATAAGTGAGCATCATACGTTTTGTATGAGCATGCAGTATTAGGCATCTCTAGTAACTACCTTCCCCCTTGATGGCAGGGACTGTGTCTTTTGCATTCTTTGTCTACCTGGAACCAAGCAGTCTGGTTCAGAATCAGTACTCCAATAATAACTGTTGAATGAATTCTCCTTTGTTTTTCTGAGGTGCAAAAAATAAAGAATGCATAACTATCAAGTTAATTCTTCACAGACGACTTGTGGTTTTTGAAGTGAAAATAGCATATAAAGTACGCATTATCCAAATGTTCTATAATGAATGTATTTTTAAAACAGCATAAAAAACCAAGAGGCCTTCTGCCTAATTGAAAAATAAAAAGGGGGCTTCCCTGGTGGCACAGTGGTTAAGAATCTGCCTGCCAATGCAGGGGACACAGGTTCGATCCCTGGCCCAGGAAGATCCCACATGCTGCGGAGCAACTAAGCCCACGCACCACAACTACTAAACCTATGCTCTAGAGCCTGTGAGACACAACTACTGAGCCCACATGCCACAGCTACTGAATCCTGTGTGCCTAGAGCCCGTGCTCAGCAACAAGAGAAGCCACGACATGAGAAACCTGCACATCACAAGAGTAGCCCCCGCTCACCGCAACTAGAGAAAGCCCACGCACAGCAACAAAGGCCCAACACAGCTAAATAAGTAAATTTTAAAAAATAAATAAAATAATTAAAAAAAATAAAAAGGGTAAAAAGAATATATTTTCTTTAAGTCTATTTTCTCCATGTTTATACATACACTCATATACATGTTGCTTTGCAAAAATGGGGCCACACCATGCATACTACCTTTAACATGCTCTCTTCCTCTCAACAATTTATGGTAAACACTTCTTTGTGACAATACATACATTTCTACATCATTTGCAGTATTTAAAAAAATATACCATGATTTAATTAATAATATCCTATTGCTAACATTGAGATTCCTTTTAGTTTTCCATTATTATAAATAATGTGATGATCAACAATCTTACAACTGAATCTTTGCGTGTATCTTTAATTATTCCTTAATTGTACATTTCTGGCAGTGGAGTGCTAGGTCAACATTTCTGAGATGATTTTGATCATCGGCTGATTTTTTTTTTTTTTTTTCTTTTTGCGGTATGCGGGCCTCTCACTGTTGTGGCCTCTCCCGTTGCGGAGCACAGGCTCCGGACGCGCAGGCCCAGCGGCCATGGCTCACGGGCCCAGCCGCTCCGCGGCATATGGGATCCTCCCAGACCGGGGCACGAACCCGCATCCCCTGCATCGGCAGGCGGACTCTCAACCACTGCGCCACCAGGGAGGCCCACATCGGCTGATTTTTGAGAAAGGTGATGCTCATAACATCAAGGTAGGATGGTATCCACTTCCCCAAACAGTGACAAATCACTCCATAAATTAAGCGCCTACTGCTCTCAATAGAAGTGGACATTGCCATTCTCTTTTCCCCTTTGCCAATTTAATAAGTTAAAAATGGTATCTTAATGTTTAGCAAACTTGCTTTTCTTATTGTTGTTGCAATTTGTATTTCATCTAGTATGAATTACTTGTGTATTTCTTTGGCCATTTTCCTAAGGTGTGGTTGCTTTTTCCTTTGTAAGAACTTTCAATAATTGAAAATTTAAAATGTTTGTAATATTTTGCAAAACATTTTCCCACTAATTTAAATAATATTTACTCAGGGCCCACTATGTAACTGGCAGTGTTCTAGGTGCTAGGGATACAGTGCCAACATAAAAATCCTTGTTCTCACAGAGTTTACATTCTAGTGTGTCCTGTCACTTGCCCTTTAACTTTGTTTATAGTATTTTGGGAAGTTTAAAAGATTTAAAATTTTTTATGACATCAAATGTATTGGTCTTTCATGTTAGGTTTCTGCCTTTGATGTCTTGCTTATGTTTTATTTTTATAATAAGATCCACCTTTAAAAAGTAAGACTAAAAAAGTTCAGCGTCTCCAAAGTCCCAAAGTAACCCCACCCTGATTCAAAAACAACTACTTACATCTGTGTCAACCCACTGGCGAACATCCATGGGTGCAGCCGTCATGTCATCTATTTTGTAAACAATGTTGGTTGCAGCCTTCTCTGCATTTCTGATTATCCCCACAATAGTGACCTAGACCAGAAGAAAAAAAAATTTGGTTTTCTTGGAAACCAAAGCAACACTTATGTATTTTCTTAAAAATATTTATTTATTTATTTATTTGGCTGCACTGGGTCTTAGCTGTGGCATGTGGGATCTTCACTGCAGCATGCGGGATCTTTAGTCGTGGCATGTAGGCTCTTAGTTACGGCATGCAGAATCTAGTTCCCTGACCAGGGATTGAACTTGGGCCCCCTGCATTGGGAGCGTGGAGTCTTAACCACTGGACCACCACGGAAGTCCCTATGTATTTTTTTTCATAAATTTATTTATTTATTTATTTTAGGCTGCATTGGGTCTTCATTGCTGCGCACAGGCTTTCTCTAGTTGCAGTGAGCGGGGGCTACTCTTTGTTGCAGCGCGCGGGCTTCTCACTGCGGTGGCTTCTCTTGTTGCTGAGCATGGGCTCTAGGCGCACAGGCTTCAGTAGTTGTGGCTCGCGGGCTCTAGAGTGCAGGCTCAGTAGTTGTGGCGCACAGGCTTAGCTGCTCCACAGCACGTGGGATCTTCTCAGACCAGGGCTCGAACCCGTGTCCCCTGCATTGAGGCGGATTCTTAACCACTGCACTACCAGGGAAGTCCCCTATGTATTTTTAAATGATGTTAGTTTTATCTCATTCTTCATTCCTACGATTAAGTGACTCTTCCACAAATTATTTTTACTTACCTGTGAAATCTCAACATTTCCAATTTTGAACACTTCATCAACCAGAGTAGCAGAAAGCAGCTGAGATATGGTACAGGGTACAATATGCTGAGCTCGGGCTCTCTGAAAAAAAAGTATGCATACATTCAATTAAGAAAATAATAACTACTGTTCATTTAGCACCTGCTATGTGCCAAGCACTTTACATATATTATAACATTGAATCTTCAAAATGCACCTCATTATCCCTGCTTCACAGAGATGAAAACCAGGGTTATACAGCTAACAAATGCCACACTTCAGGTTTCAAACCCAGGCTTGTCTGACTCCAAAGCTCCTGATGAATGGATAAGTTTGTGCGGTACTAGAGATCACCAAAATGAGTAGGCCAGAGTGCAAAGAGCATAAGGAAGATGACCTGCTTCTGAAACAGACTTTTAAAAGGAAACCCCACCTTTAGGAGCTGGCTTTTTATCACAGATGAGATGGTACTCAAAGGGGTTTGAGAGATGGCCAGCAGAGACAGAACACTAAAGTTGTTCTAACTCTCATGATAAAATGTAACAGAAAGTTAGAGGTACAGCTGTAGGATAGATGTTCTGACAATCAAATGTGAGCATGGGGAAAATGGGATAAGGGCTTGGCCACACTGGACATCTTAAAGGAAAGGGACAGGAGGTGATGGGCAGAAGAGGACACCCAAATCACATCCAGAAGCAGTCTAACACCAGCATAAATTCTTATTTTTGCGTACCACCGGGCAGAGGTTGTTTGGGGGACAAAAAGATGAGTAAAATCGAATAGGATTTGCCTTCAACATACTACTAACTTAGGGGAGGTAAAAATGTAAATAACGAGCCTGATCTTGATACACTATAGAACAAGATGCTCTATGTAGGATCTCGGAAATATTTTTGGCAATTTCAAGAAGAGGGAGCATTTAGGCTGGTCCTTGAAGCACAAGAATTTCGACAGTGAAAAAATAGTGGGTAAGGAATATGCATTATAGGCTGAAGGCAAACATGCACTCTCATAGACTCTTAGAGGAACCATGTACAAGATGGAAAAAGCATGGTGGATTAAAGATTACGGTTCTTCCTGTTGGAGATCAACAGGATGTAACCCAGTAACTGTTCCACGTGTAAGACTGAACATAGTAGACTCTTGGTCTTCATGGATTTAGCAGTTGAAGCTTATCCCTGAAGGCCCATGATACTAGCAACATTTCACTTTGCTGAAGCATAATTCTGAATGGTGAATATTGCCAGGATGGTAGAAAGTAAGCCTAGCCAACTACCAGCATACATGTCACAACAGGCAGCAGCCAAACTTGAGGGTAAAGATTATGATGGCTCAACCACTCAGGAGCAGTGTGCTCTTGGTCACATTTCTCTATTCATCTGTACCTCAGTTTCCTCATCTATAAAACTAGGAATAATAAAATCATTAAAAATCATTATGAAAATTAAATATATGGTGAAGTACCTAGAATAACTGGCATACTGTAAGCACTCAATAAACATTAGGAATTATTAGGTCAGCTATTGTTCCTCACTCTTTATATCTGCAATAGCTTTTAACAAGGATGTAAAGGAATCAACTGTGTTTTTCAATTTAACTTTATAGTATTTTATAAGTGAAGTTATATGCTATATTAGTATTTATATATTTAAAATTTGCTGAGGTCCCAGGATTTAGCTCTCATAATCTGCTATGCATTTTTCACCTATCACACCTGAGATTTTCATTGTATCTTCAGCATAAGAAAACTAAGAGCCACTGTGGTAACAGCAGCAAGAATATGGGCTTTGGAGCCAGAAAGTCCTACAGACCTGTGTTCAAATTCCAGCTCCACAGACCTGGACACACCACCACCTATTCTATAAAATGAGGATATCTACCTTTTGAGTTGTAAGTGAAATATATAATGTATATGAAAATGCTAATCCCAAGCTCCACATGTAGTAGGTATTCAATAAATATTATTACTCCTCAGGGAAAAAAGTTACAGATGGGTAATTATTGAGGTGTTAGTAAATACCTTCAAATTCATCTCAAATCACAGCGAGTTCTTGTTTTTTAATGAGCACCTATTATGTGCCAGGAACTGATCACAAAGAGTTTCCAGTTTGCTCCAAAGAGATTCACAGAGAGGGTGTCAGCACAAGTACTGATATGTTTAATTCTGAAAAAAATTCTTTTCTAACTGACTATGAACCACTGGCTACTCTGACAGTACTATAAAAAACCCACCATTTTTAAAGGCAAAACATGGTCAGTATTAGAAATTTCACGATTCAATCAAATATAACAGGTTTATAGTCGACAGGAAACATTTTTGATGGAGTGTTTATCTAATTTACTGTGGAAAAGGCACTAGATTTAAACATAAAAAGACCTGGGTTTGAAACTCCAGTTTATAACCATCATTGTTCTCCAAAAAGCAGTCTTAATACACAGCCCCAGGTAGGGATACTGAGATTAAGAATTCTAACAACCAGAATGAAGAAAAATAGTTAAGATAAAAGAGAAAAGATGAGAACCAATGATCTTTTGTTTTTTCCTTTACAGCCTCAAGGAAGACAAAGTTAGAGGACTTGGAGTCCCCTCTGGTCTTCCTGGGAAAAAGAAAATTACAATAGACAGAAGTTGCTCATCAGATTTTGAATTTGTGCAGCATCATGTGTGAACTGTCTAACTAGCTATGCAAGCTCAGGTGTCCCTTAATCTCCCTGAGCCTCTGTTGTGCAATGCAGTAAATAATAACTCACAGGATCATATAAAATAATCATATGAAAAATATAAAGCAATGCCCAAATGTATGGGAATTATCAATGGATTTTTTTCCCACTGACACACCCTGGTGAATTAACAGTTTAGGTAAAAGCTTATCAACCTGGACATAAAACACAGAAGCTACTAATACTGAATCTTAACACCAAATCCTATATTTTTTAAAGGATGAAATCAACAGCAGCTATTAAATTGAAACTCATTTCTGAAAGAGCGAATAACAAGCATTTGGACAGCTTTTTACTGATCACTTTCCTATACATTACCTTACTTATCAATTCTCAGAATCACCCTGGGACATGAGTAGTACTAGTACTATTATCAGATGAGAAAAATCAAGGGCCACCAAAACCAGCAGTGCAAGCTGCTTCGCTAAACTCACACCACCAGTTAAAAGGCAAAGTTGATTCTAGACACCATGTATTCTGGCTCCAATGCTCAGGTTCTTTTTAATAATACTCTCTGGGACCATTTACTGAAAGCAACTCTGGGGCAGGTGTAATTATATATATCATAATATTAAGTCTCATACAACCTTGTAAGGTATCTATTATTAATCCCATTTAGTAGGTGCCAAACAGATTTCCAAGAAGGTATCATTTGTCCAATGATACCCTGCAAGGAGTGTCAGAGCAATGGTGGATCATAGATCCACTAGACTTCAAAGACCATGTTCTTTCCACCGCATTAGAGCACCTCATTACATTTCATTTAAAAACGACTTCCAATACATGAAGAATGTAAACTAGGCTATACAAACAAGTTCCCTTCTCCCACAAAGTTGATTCATTAGTTCTATTGGTAAATTTCAAAATAAAGCTAGGAAACAATGGATGCAAAATTAGGGGAATTTCATTTTTCAAAATTACAGCACTCAATTATAAGATTCGATAAGATAATAATTGACAATTATCGTATCAGCTCAAGTTTAACACCCTTCCTTCATCGCATAAATTTTCTCTCACAGATGAGTCAGTAGCTTCCGGACAGTAAAAAATAAAACGAAGTACGCTTTCAACCTACAGATTTCTTTTCGGCCTGGGAAGGTGTCGGTGATCCAAAGCCCCCAGGGGACTGTGTGTAGCCTCCGGCTCCCCCAAAAGAGGAACTGCTATAGCTTTCAAATCCACCTGGTTTTAAACAACAACGGTATTAATACCTGTTCCGCCCTCCAAGCCTCTGAAAAATCCACAGGACCCCCCAGACTTCACCCTAGCCACTTCCAGCGTCTCCTTAACCTTCCCCTGACCCCGCACGCCCCCGCGGCCGTCCCCCGCCCCTCCCCCACCCGCGCCGCCACAGGCCTCTCCCACCCAGCCCCTTGCTAAATCCTTCCTGCGAGTCTCATAATCCGCCCCACTCATCATTACTGGTCCACATCTTCGTCACGATTCCCTCAGGAAAGAGTTCCAGAAGATTCCGGCCTGGTGGGTTCCCGTAACCGCCTCTGGACCCTGCGGCGGCCGCTCCGCTATATCTACTTTTCGCAGGAGCCACAAACTCCTTCCCGCGAAAGACGGAGCCAGTCAGCAGCCAGAACTCTTCTCGCTTCAGCCAATCAGTGCTCACGAATCTTACGCCTTTTCCCGTCTTCTCCAGCCGCGCTCCTGAAAACGCGCACTCTGCTCCCGGGAAGGTCGGAAGCCTCTGAGGCCATCGTTATTAAGGGCAAAATAGACTGCGCAAGCGGAAGTAAGTCTGAGGGACGTTGTGATAGGACGGTGTCTCAAAAAAATAACCAATCAAGATGAAATTTCCGCACCTCAGGCCGTGTAATCCCACCCCCCGTGACTCCTTACATCACTTCCTTTGTACGGCCTCCTCTTGTTCCCGCCAAACTCTTCCCAAGCGACTCCTTAATCTAAAGGGTTGTAGAATTCCTGCTTCCGCATCTGGGCTTGGCGATCACGTAGCATTTGCGCACCCGGGGAAGTCACAGTACTGGCTTCACGGCACCTCGTGGAGTTGCATGTTCTTTTCCTTAAAAAGCCAAGTTCAGTTCTTTTATTGCCACCTCCTCGTCCTGATTTTCCCCAGTGAGGCTATGAGAAACCTACACTGTCTTTCCCAGAATGGCAGAAGATCTGAGAATGACATCCCCCCAACCTGTTCCTCACCCTGCTCTAATCCAGCTTCGCATCCTCGATTGCCTCAAGTATTCCTCATATAACACAGTTGTGTCCCTACTATAGAGAGTGGAACACGTCTGTCAGTTCTTTGCTCTAAATACTACTATCTTGTTAGGACTCCTCCTCCCTCCCCCAATTAATTTATTAAAAAATATTTATTGGGCTTCCCTGGTGGCGCGGTGGTTGGGAGTCCGCCTGCCGATGCAGGGGACGCGGGTTCGTGCCCCGGTCCGGGAGGATCCCACATGCCGCGGAACGGCTGGGCCCGTGAGTCATGGCCGCTGGGCCTGCGCGTCTGGAGCCTGTGCTCCGCGGCGGGGGAGGCCGCGGCAGTGGGAGGCCCGCGTACCGCAGAAAAAAAAAAAAAAAAAATTTATTGATGTCTCTTTTGTTCCCAGCTCAGTACTGGCCATTAGGATTCAATGGTAAATAAGATAGACATGGTCCTGGGCTTTTGGGCCATTGTATTTCCTTTGCTAAAACTGCAGGCACTGTTTTTTGTTTGTTTGTTTGTTTTTTGGCTACGTTGGGGCTTTGTGGCTGCTGCACGGGCTTTCTCTAGTTGCGGCAAGCAGGGGCTACTCTTCGTTGTGGTGCTCGGGCTTCTTGCCGCGGTGACTTCTCTTGCTGCAGAGCACGGGCTCTAGGCACACAGGCTCAGTAGCTCCACGACATGTGGGACCTTCCTGGACCAGGGATCGAACCCGTGTTCCCTGAATTGGTAGGCAGATTCTTAACCACTGCGCCACCAGGGCAGTCCCGCAGGCACTGTCTTAAATATTTTACATTAATTAACTCAGTCCTGTGAGGTAGGTAAATACTGCTGTTGTCCCCACTTTACAGATGAGAAAACTGAAGCTGAGTTGTGGGAGTCTATATTGAAGCCCAGGAAGTCTGATTCTATCAACCAGTGTAGTTAGTATACCTTCTTGAACATTCTAGACCTGGGGCACAAACTCACATGACAACTGGGCTCAGGCAGGAAAACTGTAAATATAGTGGATTGGATAATAGAGGGGAATTTTTTTTTAAATTGAAGTATAGTTGATTTACAATTGTGTTAGTTTCCAGTGTACAGCCAAGTGATTTATTTATATACATATATATATATGTTCTTTTTCCTTATAAGTTGTTTTTAAATTTAATTTAATTTAATTTTTTATACAGCAGGTTCTTGTTAGTTATCCATTTTATACATATTAGTGTATACATGTCAATCCCAATCGCCCAATTCATCCCACCCCCACCCCCACCCCCCTCACCGCTTTCCCCGCTCAGTGTCCATACGTTTGTTCTCTACATCTGTGTCTCAATTTCTGCCCTGCAAACTGGTTCATCTGTACCATTTTCCTAGGTTCCATGTTTACGCGTTAATATACGACATTTGTTTTTCTTTTTCTGACTTACTTCACTCTGTATAACAGTCTCTAGATCCATCCACATCTCTACACATGGCTGAGTAATATTCCATCATATATATGTACCACATCTTCTTTATCCATTCGTCTATCTATGGGCATTTAGGTTGCTTCCAAGACCTGGCTATTGTAAATAGTGCTGCAATGAACACTGGGGTACATGTGTCTTTTTGAATTATGGTTTTCTCTGGGTATATGCCCAGTAGTGGGATTGCTGGATCATATGGTAATTCTATTTTCAGTTTTTGAAGGAACATCCATACTGTTCTCCATAGTGGCTGTATCAATTTACATTCCCACCAACAGTACAAGAGGGTTCCCTTTTCTCCACACCCTCTCCAGCATTTGTCGTTTGTAGATTTTCTGATGATGCCCATTCTAACTGGTGTGAGGTGTTACCTCATTGTAGTTTTGATTTGCATTTCTCTAATAATTAGTGATGTTGAGCAGCTTTTCATGTGCTTCTTGGCCATCTGTATGTCTTCTTTGGAGAAATGTCTGTTTAGGTCTTCTGCCCATTTTTGGATTGCGTTGTTTGTTTTTTTAATATTGAGCTGCATGAGCTGTTTATATATTTTGGAGATTAATCTTTCGTTTGCAAATATTTTCTCCCATTCTGAGGGTTGTCTTTTCGTCTTGTTTGTTGTTTCCTTTGCTGTGCAAAAGCTTTTAAGTTTCATTAGGTCCCATTTGTTTATTTTTGACTGGAGTCAGTCAGGAAAACTGTAAATATAGTGGATTGGATAATGGAGGGGAATTTTAAAAACTTTTTTCTCCACAGTAAGAAAAGCAACCACACAAGCATAATAGTAAATAGCAACTGACATAAAGAATATGGGGTCGGGCCTCTCTGGTGGCGCAGTGGTTGAGAGTCCGCCTGCCGATGCAGGGGATACGGGTTCTTGCCCCGGTCCGGGAGGATCCCATATGCCGCAGAGCGGCTGGGCCCGTGAGCCATGGCCGCTGAGCCTGCGCGTCCGGAGCCTGTGCTCCGCAACGGGAGAGGCCACAGCAGTGAGAGGCCCGCGTACCGCAAAAAAAAAAAAAAAAAAAAAAGAATATGGGGTCAGTGTTGCCAGGGCATCTTAAGTTTTTTTAGCAGGTACCAGAAGCCTTCATTTTGATGTAAAAATTTCAGAATTTTGTTTATAAGTAAATTTAAAAATTAAAAGGGACTTCCCTGGTGGCGCAGTGGTTAAGAATCCGCCTGCCAATGCAGGGGACATGGGTTCGAGCCTTGGTCCAGGAAGAATCCCACATGCTGCGGAGCAACTAAGCCCGTGCGCCACAACTACTGAGGCCATGTGCCACAGCTACTGAAGCCCGTGCACCTAGAGCCCATGCTCCACAACAAGAGAAGCCACTGCAATGAGAAGCCCGAGCACCACAATGAAGAGTAGCCCCGCTTGCTGCAACTAGAGGAAGCCCGTGTGCAGCAAAAAAGAAACAAAGCAGCCAAAACAAACAAACAAACAAAAAATTAAAAATGCTATATAGGCCAAAGAAAAGGTATCTGTGGGCCAGATGTTGATTGTGTGCCCTTTCTTTCCTACGTAAATTCTGTTAGCGTCCAAATCATTGCTGAGAAATAAGATACAGCCAAGAAGAAAAGTCATATCAAGATAACATTATTATATTAAGCCTAAGGTGATTGAAACTTTCAGAGTCTGACAAGTAAGAGCATATTTATGATATGTAGGATAAAATGTTAGCAATTAAAAGTAATTGGGAAATTTAAGATGTGGGTTCACTTGGAGTAGTCAGCCTCGTTTGCGGTTCAACTAGTTACAAATTCAGCTGAGAGGATCATACTTTTAAAAATAAATAAAATGAAATATGAATGTCTTAAAATATAACAATGCAAAACGTCAGACTAAGGTTTTTGCAAATCTTTTCAAGAACTTGATGATCTGATACATTGAGCAGAGGGCTCAGTTTTCAATTAGCGCTAAAATGATTAGTATTTACCTTTTGTTTTGGGAGGGGCAGTGAATTCGTCTCTCAAGGTTTAGTTTTATCAAGTTGAAGTCTTCCTGTCACATAGAAGGGATTTCTGATAAGTCTTCCGTTTCCCTCTCCTGGTAGACTGCTATCAGGGAAAGCCACAGCAAGACTGAGAAAAGGAGAAATCACCCTTTAAAAGCAATCTGGTGACACATCCATTAGGATGGCTACTATTTTAAAAATAGAAAACAAATGTTGGTGAGGACATAGAGAAATTGGAAACTTTGTGCACTGTTAGTGGGAATGCAAAATAGTGCAGCCACTATGAAATATGGTATGGCAGTTCCTCAAAAAATTGAAAACAGAATCATCATATGATCCAGCAGTGCCATTTCTGGGTATATACCCCAAAGAACTGAAAGCAGGGACTCAGTTACTTGGACACCCATGTTCATAGCAGCGTTATTCACAAAAGCCAAAAGGTGGAAGCAAATCAAATATCTATTGACAGATGAGTCAATAAGCAAAACGTATGTGACATACAATGGAATATTATTCAGCTTTTAAAAAAGGAAAAAAATTCTGATACATGCTAAAATATGGATGAACCTTGAAGACATTATGCTAAGTGAAATAAGCCAGTCACAAAGGACAAATATTGTATGATTCCACTTATATGAGGTACATAGAATAGTCAAATTCTTAGGGACAGGAAGTAGAATAGTGGTTACCAGGGGCTGGAGAAAAGGAAGAATGGGGAGTTATCATTTAATGGGTATGTTTCCACTCGAGAAGATTAAAAGTTTCCCTACTTCCCTGGTAGCAGATTGGTTAAGAATCTGCCTGCCAACGCAGGGGACACGGGTTCAAGCCCTGGTCTGGGAAGATCCCACCTGCTGCAGAGCAACTAAGTCTGTGCACCACAACTACTGAACCTGTGCTCTAGAGCCTGTGAGCCACAACTACTGAAGCCCGTGCACCTAGAGCCCGTGCTCCGCAACAGAAGAAGCCACCGCAATGAAAAGCACGCGCACCACAAGGAAGAGTAGCCCCCGCTCGCCAAAATCCCACACGCAGCAACGAAGACCCAACGCAGCCAAAAATAAATAAATAAATAAATAAATAAATAAATTGATTTTTTAAAAAAGTTCGGGCGATAGATAGTGGTGATGGTTGCACAACAGGAATGTAGCTAATGCCACAGAACTGTACTTGAAAATGGTAAAAAGGTAAATTTTATGTTGTTTGTATTTTAACACAATTAAAAAAATTTTTTAATCCACCCTGGTGTTTATTGAGTATATGCCACAGGCCAGAAATGCGCATTATCTCTGCTAAATTCTTCATATGCATTATCTCCCAAAGTTTTTGACCTGCCATTTAAACTTCCAAGTTCATTTTGCCTCCACATTATAAATACACATATTTTAATCAGAATGTTCTCAACATTGATGAATTTTCATTTAGACTTAATTTCCTGTTCAATATTTTGTATGGTGAGATTTAGCCATTTCTAATTTTTCCATTTTCAATTTTGCAGAAATCATTGTGAATCAATTCTTTCCTGGGCAAACTTTACAATGAGGGTTAAATTCATCATTCAAATTTGATCCATACCAAATTTTACTGGTTTTTCACATCTGCCACTATAGTTTCATGGGTGCTCATTTCTATCAAGTACAGTTTGATTCAGGGGATTTCTGGTAGTTTTCAATGTTCACAGGATGTGATTCTCCTTTTTTTTTTTCCTAAGACAATTTTACTGGATGGAGTAGCTATTTTCAGTTTTATATTGTACTGATTATTTCCACCAGTAATAATCATTATGAATTGGATAATACTGATAGAATTCTTTTAATATCAAAGAGGCTTTTATAAGTGTTACAGAACACTATTTGTTTAATGCTCAATTTTTTAACTCTTATAGGTAATAATCCTTGAAATCAATCTTTTGGGTATTTAAACATTGTTTACAAATTTAAATATCCTTAAATTTTTAAACTGCAATTAAAGTGCTAGTATGGCTGGCTGATTCTTATGAATACTTCAAATATCTTAAAGAGCAGACAAAATACAAAAATGATAATTGTGAAGTTAATGAAGTTGAAGTTTCAGGGCTCTTTCCTTGCACAGCCTCTTCCAAAGCCCTTCTTTTGTTTAGATACCTCTTTAATATCTTACTTTGCATTCTTTTTCTTAAATAGGGCTACACAAATTGTTTTAGCCTCAGGCCCAACAAAATCTGGTGCCTCCTGTCTCCTGCTTCCTTGGATCATTGCTTTATTTATTTTATCATCCTATGGTTTCTGTAGTATTATTCTTGGCTTTCAAACATTCAGTCAGACTGAAAAGAAAAAGAAATGTCATCTTAATCCAGTTGAGGTTATTGGATCTGGGTCTTCAATCAATTTATTCTTAGTCAGGTCTCATGACTTGCTTGTGTGGTCCAAGGGGACTGTCACCAGGCCACAGATGACTAGGCTGAGCTTCCTTTTTGTAATATCTGTTAGACTTTTAAAGTCATACCTTTCTCTTAGGTTTTCATTGTTTGCAACCTAATGTCTTTTCTCAAAATTATGGGCTTTCAGTCTCACTTGGGCAGCATTATATAAACTGCTGTCCTGTTTTTTTCTTTTAATTAGTTAATTAATTAATTAATTTATTTATTTATTTTTGACTGCATTGGGTCTTCGTTGCTGGGCTCAGGCTTTCTCTAGTTGTGGAAAGCAGTGACTACTCTTCGTTGTGGTGTGTGGGCTTCTCATTGCAGTGGCTTCTCTAGTTGCGGAGCACAGGCTCTAGGTGCTCAGGCTTCAGTAGCTGTGGCATGCGGGCTCAGTAGTTGTGGCTCGCGGGTTTATTTGCTCTGTGGCATGTGGGATCATTCCCGGACCAGGGCTCGAACCCGTGTCCCCTGCACTGGCAGGCAGATTCTTAACCACTGCACCACCAGGGAAGTCCCCTGATGTCCTGTTTAATACATTGATGGGGACTTTTGCAAGTTTGAAAATTCATGTATTCTTATTGATATACTATTTTGTTATATACTTTATAAATAGGCATCTAATTAATAAAAGAAGCAAAGTGTCCATGTGTGTTTACTTATGAAAATAAACAAGTTAAACATATCCTGTACTAGTCACAGTCTTGAGTGTTTCAACTACCTTTTCATGTTCTTTTTTCTATGTGGACTGTTATCCTGAACTCACAGGCTTTCACAGATGCAAATTCTTCCAAAAACTGTGACAGTAACAATAAGAAAATCGTTATCATATTATTATTAATGCTGCAGTTGTCACATCTTGGCCAGTGATGGGTTGGTTCCTTGGATCTATCAGCACTAAGGAACCTCATGTTCCTTAAAGCCTTCTGGCTTTCTGGCAGCAGGAGCGCATCCCACCCCATCCAGCCTAAACTTTTTATTTCCCTAGACACGGCCTCAGTGCTCCTCCTTTGAATGGAGAACGGGACAGGGGGCCGCTGCTGTTAGAGTCCTCTTAGTAGTCACTCAGGAAGGGAAACATTTATCTTTTAAGGTTAGAAGTTTACATGTATTTTTCCAATTTAACATAGCATGTTTCTATACCTTACATTTGTTAAGCTGACAGATAAATTGTGGATAGTTCTTTTCATGCCTTGGAAGAAAGGGCATTAGATTGGCAAAGACATAGGATCTGGGTGTGTCTCTGGATTGGGAGGGCAGGATCTAATGTCCTGCTTTATTCACTTCATCTTCACAGCAACCAAACGAGATAAGCGCTATCATCATCCCCATTTTACAGATGAGGAAACTGAGCTTCCCAACCTTTTTTTATGTTATATGTGCATGTAGAAAATAGTGCTTTTGTGGCACACTGGACTAAACATATGAGGGGCCAGAGGTGCAGGGGCTAAAGGGGCACTCATCCCAGTTTGCCCAGGACTTTCCCATTTTTAAAACTAAAGGTCGGGACTTCGCTGGTGGCACAGTGGTTAAGAATCTGCCTGCTGGGGCTTCCCTGGTGGTGCAGTGGTTAAGAATCCACCTGCAATGCCGGGGACACAGGTTCAAGCCCTGGTCCGGGAAGATCCCACATGCCACGGAGCAACTAAGCCTGTGCGCCACAACTACTGAGCCTGTGCTCTAGAGCCGGCGAGCCACAACTACTGAAGCCCGTGTGCCATAATTACTGAAGCCTGCACGCCTACAGCCTGTGCTTCGCAACAAGAGAAGCCACCACAATGAGAAGCCCACGCACTGCAACAAAGAGTAACCCCTGCTCGACGCAGCTAGAGAAAGCCCGCGCACAGCAACGGAAGACCCAATGCAGCCAAAAAGCAAACAAACAAACAAATAAATAAAATTAATCTATTAAAAAAAAGAAAAAGAAAAAAAGGATAAAATTAAAAAAAAAAAAGAATCCTCTAGCCGGTGCAGGGGACACAGGTTTGAGCCCTGGTCTGAGAAGATCCCACGTGCCATGGAGCAACTAAGCCCGTGTGCCACTACTACTGAGCTTGTGCTCTGGAGCCCATGAGCCGCAACTACTGAGCCCACATGCCACAACTACTGAAGCCCGTGCACCTAGAGCCCATGCTCTGCAACAAGAGAAGCCACCACAATGAGAGGCCTGCGCACCGCAACAGAGTAACCCCCGCTCGCTGCAACTAGAGAAAGCCCTGGTGCAGCAACAAAGACCCAACACAGCCAAAAATAAATTAAAAAAAAAAAGACACACACTGAAAAAAACTAAAGGTCTCTTGTCCTGGAAACCCCTCCAGTCCCATTCAAACCAAGATGGTTAATCACCCTGCAGAGGTGTTTGGTTAGCATCTCCAGCTGCACCAAGCCCAGCCTGCCTGGCTGACCTATGGATGAATATCTCCTTGCTCCTGTGAACTTTTAGTGATGCATTGGTGTGCCTGGATATTCCATGTGAGACTCAGTAATCAGCCTGAGGTCACAGAGCTAGAAAAAAGACCAACCGGATTGAACGCAGCTCTATGTGACTCCTGAGCCCAACTCTTTTTTTTTTTTTAATTAATTAATTAATTAATTAATGGCTGCATTAGGTCTTCTTTGCTGCGCGCGGGCTTTCTTTGGTTGCGTTGAGGGCTACTCTTCGTTGTGGTGCACGGGTTTCTCATTGTGGTGGCTTCTCTTGTTGCGCAGCACAGGCTCTAGGCACGCAGGCTTCAGTAGTTGCAGCATGCGGGCTCAGTAGTTGTGGCTCATGGGCTCTAGAGCACAGGCTCAGTAGTTGTGGTGCTTGGGCTTAGTTGCTCCGTGGCATGTGGGATCTCCAGGACCAGGGTTCGAACCCGAGTCCCCTGCATTGGCAGGCGGATTCTTAACCACTGCGCCACCAGGGAAGCCCCCTGAGCCCAACTCTTAATCATGATGTTTTTTCCTGTGCCTCCTTTTTGCCCATCCCCTCACCCTTGTCAGCTCTTCTTTACCTTCAAATGCTTAGGACTTTGAGGCTGTTGTCACATTAAACAAACAGAGGTGAAAGGGGCTTATTCTTGTTTTTCTCAAACATATTTGCAGTTTTAAAGAGTGTCCAGCGTTCACTGCAGCACTATTTACAATAGCCAAGATATGGAAGCAACCTAAATGTCCATCAACAGATGAATGGATAAAGAAGATGTGGTAGTGTAGACAATGGAGTATTACTCAGCCATAGAACAGAATGAAATAATGCCATTTGCAGCAACATGGATGGACCTAGAGATTATCATACTAGGTGAAGTAAGTCAGAAAGAGAAAGACAAGTATCATAAGATACCCCTTATATATGGAATCTAAAAAAAAAAAAGATACAAATGAACTTATTTATAGAACACAAACAGACTCACATACATAGGAAACAAACTTACGGTTACCAAAGGGGAAAAGGAAGGGAAGGGATAAATTAGGAGTTTGCAATGAACACATATACAGTTCTATATATAAAATAGATAATCAGCAAGGACCTAGTGTATAGCACAGGGAAATATACTCAGTATTTTGTAATAAGCTATAAGAGGAAGGAATCTGAATAAGAATATATGTATGTATATGTATATGTATAACTGAATCACTGCTGTACACCTGAAATGAATACAACATTGTAAATCAAATATACTTCAATTTTAAAAAAGACATTTAAGAAGACCTAAATACGTAAAGAAATAGACCAAGTTCGTGGGCAGAAAAATTCAATATCATAAAAATATCAAGTTGAGAAGAATTGGCCTGTAGATTCTATGCAATTCTAATAGAGATTCTCAACAAGGTTAAAAAAAAAAATAAAAGGGTGCCCTGGAAGAGGACACGTGCCCAGGAGGACTGATAGAACAGAGATACTTACAAAAGGGTGACAGTGCCTGGTCTGGATGCCTTTTATGAACTTTGGACTTTTCCCCACAGTCATGGGGAGCCACTGAAGGTTTTGAAGCAGAGCAATTACATGATCTTGCTGGCAGATCGAGGGACTGCCCAAGACTGGAGACAGGGTGATCTGTTAGGAGGCTGGAGAAGCAACCAAGGTAGTAATGATGCGGGTCTGAATCAAGGCAGAGGGAGTGAGAAAGAGAGGGACAGATAAAACAGAAGTCATAGGAAAGGGGAAGGTTTAAAATGTCTTTAATTTATTAATTTTTTATTCATCCAACCAGTCTTATTTAGTCCACTATTTATTTATTCAACAAATATATATTTAGTGCCTATTAAGTGCCAAGAGCTATGCTTCCCAAGAACTGACTCTAGTTTTTTTTTTTCTTTCTTTTTTTTTTTTTTTTGCGGTACGTGGGCCTTTCACTGCTGTGGCCTCTCCCTCTGTGGAGCACAGGCTCCGGACACACAGGCTCAGCGGCCATGGCTCACGGGCCCAGCCGCTCCACAGCATGTGGGATCTTCCCGGACCAGGACACGAACCCGTGTCCCCTGCATCTGGCAGGCAGACTCTCAACCACTGCGCCACCAGGGAAGCCCCCTGACTCTAGTTTTGAAGCTGGGTCACAATGAGAAATAGATCAGGAACTCAAGAGCAGAAGCAGGCTTCTTCAGTTCATATTTGGCCATGTGAGTTTGTCAGTTGTGGCCAACTTCAGAATTTCTCTCTGGGATCTTTAAGGATCAACCATTACAAAAAAACCCAGCTTAGAGAAGACACAAATTATATAGTATAATTTGAAGCCCCTCAGGTTTCCTCGTTAGATATTCATTCTTTTGGATCAGTCACTGCAGCTGCAAAGGGAAAATTCAATTAATTATTTTATGATCTCTTCACTTCATTGCTCCAAAATCTTCAGTGGTTCCCCATGACCTATAGGATAAAGATCAAGGTCCTTGGAATGGCATCCAAACTGGGCACCATCACAGTTATAGTTTTAGGTTTATCTGTATGAATCTTACTGAAGCCTATTTCTCTCACAAAACTATAGTTTTGTTCATCATTGTATCGCCAGCACCTGGCACTGTTCTTGACCTTCTTGGACTAAGCCCTCTGTGGACTTGGACCCCAGGCCAGCCACAGCTTCCCAGGAGCTCGGAGGCCAGGAATGGACAAAGGTCCTGGGCACTGAAGGACTGACCCCCTCATTCCCATCAGGGTATTTGTTTTATACGCATCACTGAGGTTATAGAACTAAAAGGCTACAGCAAAAATGTGAAGAATGCTTGCCTTTATCAGCTTTCATACCACATGTTTTTCTCCTAAGAGTGATGTGGATTTTCTGGAGATGACAGTTGCCAAGAACCAAATAAGTGCTTTGGGGCAATTTGAAGAAGAGCGGCTGTTTTGTACTTAAGAAGGAATGGTCCCAACCATTTCTCTGCTTCACCTTTTCTGCTTCGCCTTTTCTCTGACTTCTCCTTTTCCAGCAAACTCAGGTCCAGCAGGCCAGGCTGAACCCAGGGAGAAGCCATTATCATTTAGGTAACCGGCTTCTGGCAGAGGGCTGAGTGGGGCCTGAAATACCCCCTGGCTCCACTCTGAGCCCTGCTGGGGTACCTTTTTCTTTCTTTCTTTCTTTCTTTTCTGGCCACACCACACAGCTGGTGGGATCCCAGTTCCCCGACCAGGGATCAAACCCGGGCCACTGCAGTGGAAGCACGGAGTCCTAACCACTGGACCACCAGGGAATTCCCGGGGTACCTTTTTCTATTCGTGAAAAGTTACCTTATGGGTTAGTGGTGGTGACAGTGGCCAAAAAGCTGTGGTATTTAAAAGAAGTCCCTTGGGGCTTCCCTGGTGGCACAGTGGTTGAGAGTCCACCTGCCGATGCAGGGGACGCGGGTTCGTGCCCCGGTCCGGGAAGATCCCACATGCCACGGAGCGGCTAGGCCCATGAGACATGGCCGCTGAGCCTGCATGTCCCGAGCCTGTGCTCCGCAACGGGAGAGGCCACAACAGTGAGAGGCCTGCATACCGCAAAAAAATAAAAATAAAAAAAATAAAGAAGTCCCTGCATCCAGCCAAAAGCTGAGCAAGACTCTTGCACCCCTCAGAGGGGTTTACAAGGAGCACCTAGGCTCTCTCAGAGGTCTCCCCCTTGTTCCAATTTCAAGCCTAGTCGTTGCCAGCTCCCTGCTCAGCCCTCAGGGAGCTGCCTGCCCTAGACTCCTTGCCCGCCCTCCTTCCCTACGGGTCCCACGGGTTACCTTCTAAGCTAACCTCGACGTGCCCTAGATACTGTTGAGCAGGTATGAATCAGGCCATAGGCTAAGAAAAGCACACTGACTTATTTTTGTTAAATCAAAAGCAGTTGGTCCCTGAGCCCTCTTCTCTCTGCACTGGCAGAAAATTCATCTTGGTGGTTGTTTTGATGCCCTCCTCCTCCTTGGGGTGACCCAGGGTCTGAACACAGATAGTGCTTTAGTCTTTTTTTTTTTAATTGAAGTATAGTTGATTTACAATATTGTGTTAGTTTCAGAAGTACCACATAGTGATTTGATTTTTTTTTTGCAGATTATATTCCATTATAAGTTATTATAAGATATTGGGTATAATTCTCTATGCTAAACAGTAAATCCTTGTTGCTTATCTATTTTATGTATAGTAGTTTGTATCTGTTAATCCCATACTCCTAATTTGTCCCCTCCCTCCCCCCTCCCCCCTCCCCCCTCCCCCTTTTGGTAACCATAAGTGTGTTTTCTCTGTTTATGAGTCTGTTTCTGTTTTGCATATAGATTCATTTGTATTGTTTTTTAGATTCCACATATAAGTGATATCATATAGTATTTGTATTTTTCTGTCTGACTTATTTCACTAAGCATAATATTCTCTAGGTCTATCCACGTTGCTGCAAATGGCAATATTTCATTCTTCTTTATGGCTAATATTCCATTGTAATAGTCCATATATACACCACATCTTCTCAAGCCAATCGTCTGTTCGTGGGCACTTGGGTTGCTTCCATGTCTCGGCTATTGTAAATAGTGCTGCTATGAACGTTGGGGTGCATGTATCTTTTCAAATTACAGTTTTTGTTTTTTCCAGATATATACCTAGGAGTGGAATTGCTGGATCATACTGTAGTTCTAAGTTTAGTTTTTTAAGAAACCCCCACACTGTTTTCCATAGTGGCTGCACCAATTTACATTCCTATCAACAGTGTAGGAGGGTTCCCTTTTCCCCACATCCTTTCCAGCATTTATTTTTATTTTTATTTATTTATTTTTGTCTTCATTGCGTAGGGTCTTCATTGCTGCATGCAGGCTTTTCTCTAGTTACAGCGAGCAGGGGCTACTCTTCCTTGTGGTGCGCAGGCTTCTCATTGCGGTGGCTTCTCTTGTTGCGGAGCATGGGCTCTAGGCTCACAGGCTTCAGTAGTTGTGTCACGAGGGCTCAGTAGTTGTGGCTCGCGGGCTCTAGGGCGCAGGCTCAGTAGTTGTGGTGCACAAGCTTAGTTGCTCCACGGCATGTGGGGTCTTCCCAGACCAGGGCTCGAACCTGTGCCCCTGCATTGGCAGGTGCATTCTTAACCACTGCGCCACCAGGGAAGTCCCTATTTGTAGATTTTTTTTGTTGATAGCCATTCTGACCAGTGTGAGATGATACTCATTGAGCTTTAGATTTGCATTTCTCTAATAATTAGTGATGTTGAGCATCTTTTCATGTGCCTGTTAGCCATCTGTGTGTCTTCTTAGAGCTTTAGTCTTTAGTTGTCTATGGATCCTGCTGATATAGTCAGCGACTAGACTTGTACGGTTCTGAGGGGCCAGAGGTTCTGCTGTGACTCTGACCCCAGGGCTTTGCCAGGCTGGGAGCCTTGTTGATTAGTTTGTGTAATGTCCTTCTTTTTTGCTGAATGTAAGCTCCATGAGAGCAGAGGCTTTGTTTTGCTCACCTGTGTGTCCCTAGGGCCTAGAAGCTAATAGAGTTTGGATATTTATTGAACCCAAGTAAATGTCTCAGACTTCATGTCTGAAGACCAGCTTCCTCCTGGACACCTTGACACTTTTGGAACCCAGCAACTTCCCTCTGCTTCAATGGTTGGGCCAGTCTCCCTTCTCTTATAGGTTCTTCCCTTCTCCTTTCTAGAGGACAAAATCTGGAGGTGGCTGTTTTCAAGAAGCTGTGGCCTTCTACCTGGCCACAGCCTCCCCCAAGGGAGGGGATCTTTACTACCTGCTTAGATCAGGTTTTCAAAAAAGATACAGGGAGAACCTAAATTAACACAACAATTCCCCTGCTACAGTCTATTAATTCCACTCTACTATGAGTTACTCCCTCGTGTAGATCCTCATCGCTTTTCTCTAGGACTACTCTGCCTCGGCCTCCTTGCTGGTCGCCTAGAACAACCATCTTCTACAGAGCCAGTGCGTCTTTCTAAGATGCTAATTTGGTTGTGTCTCTCCCCTAGTTAAGACTCTTCCATGGCTCCCCACAGGTCTCAGCTCAAACCACTGAGCACGGCTTGACTCCTGCTTGCTGCCCCGGTTCAGGACCCCAAGCCCCAATATCACCCAACGCAGCTCCCTGGGATGTTCCAGCATCTCTTAGCAGGAGTTGTTTCTTCTTCCTGAAATACCCTCTTCCCCATTTTCTCCTTCTTCTGGCTATCTCTTACTTGTACAGGCAGGCCTCCTGTTTTGAAAAATTTTTATTTTATATTGGAGAATAGTTGATTAACAATGATGTGTTAGTCACAGTTTTACAGCAAAGTGATTCAGTTGTACCCATACAAGTATCCATTCTTTTTCAAATTCTTTTCCCATTTAGGTTATTACAGAATGTTGAGCTGAGTTTCCTGTGCTATACCATAGGTTCTTGTCTGTTATCTATATTAAATATAGTAGTGTGTACATGTCAATCCCAAACTCCCAATCTATATCTCCCCCCACGCCCTTTCCCCCTAGTAACCATAAATTTGTTCTCTAACTCTGTGAGTGTTTCTGGTTTGTAAATAAGTTCATCTGTATCATTTTTTTAGATTCTGCAGATAAGTGATATCACATGATAATTTGTCTTTTTATGATAATCTCCAGGTCCATCCATGTTGCTGCAAATGGCATTATTTCATTCTTTTTAATGGCTGAGTAATATTCCATTATATATATGTACCACATCTTTATCCATTCCTCTGTTGATGAACCTTTAGGTTGCTTCCAGGTCTTGGCTATTGTAAACAGTGCTGCAGTGAACATCAGGGTACATGTATCCTTTTGAGCCACTGTTTTCTCCAGATATATACCCAGGAGTGGATTGCTGAATCATATGGTAGCTCTATTCTTAGTTCTTTAAGGAACCTCCATATTGTTCTCCATAGTGGCTGTACCAATTTACATTCTCACCAACAGTGCAGGAGGGTTCTCTCCTCTCCACACCGTCTCCAGCATTTACTGTTTGTAAACTTTTTGATGATGGCCGTTCTGACTGGTGTAAGGTGATAACTCATTGTAGTTTTGATTTGCATTTCTCTAATACTTAGTGATGTTGAGCATCTTTTCATGTGCCTCTTGGCCATCTGTATGTCTTCTTTGGAGAAATGCGAGCAGACTTCATTTTCTTGTGCTTCACTTTATTGCACTTTGCAGATGATGAGTTTTTTACAAACTGGTGTTTGGCAGCCCTGCGTCAAGCAAGTCTATTGGTGCTATTTGTCCAACAGCATTTGTCAGTTCGTGTCTCTGTGTCATATTTTGATAATTTTCACAATATTTCAAACATGTTCACTATCATTATATTTGTTACAGTGATCTGTGATAATAAGTGATCTTTGATGATGTTACTATTGTAATTGTTTTGGGGTGGCATGAAACGTGCCCCTGTAAGTCAGAGAACTTAATCCATAAATGTTGTGTGTGTTCTGACTGCTCCACTGACCAGCTGTTTCCCCATCTCTTTCCCTCTCCTTTATCCTCCCTATTCTCTGAGACACCACAATATTGAAATTGGGCCAATTAATAACCCTACAGTGGCCTCTAAGTAGTCAAGTGAAAGGAAGAGTCAATTGATGTGACAAAGTTTATTGTGGTCTTATTTTAAGAAATTGCCACAGGGACTTCCCTGGTAGCGCAGTGGTTAAGAATCCGTCTGCCAATGCAGGGGACATGGGTTCGAGCCCTGGTCCAGGAAGATCCCACATGCCACGGAGCAATTAAGCTCGTGTGCCACAACTACTGAGCCCACGTGCCACAACTACTGAAGCCCACGCGCCAGAGCCCGTGCTCCGCAACAAGAGAGGCCACCGCAATAAGTCCGCACGGGGCAACGAAGAGTAGTCCCCACTCACCGCAACTAGAGAAAGTCTGCCTGCAGCAACGAAGACCCAACACAGCCAACAATAAATAAATAAATAAATAAATAAATAAATAAATAAAAGGAAATGTCCACAGCCACCCCAGCCTTCAGCATCTGCCACCCTGATCAGTCAGCCGCCATCAACATGGAGGCAAGACCCTCCTCCAGCAAAGAGATTACGACTCACTGAAGGCTCAAGTGATGGTTAGCATTTTTTAGCAATAAAATATTTTAAAATTAAGGCATGTACATTTTTAAAACATAATGCTATTGCACACTTAATAGACTACAAATAGTGTAAACATAACTTTTACATGCACTGGGAAACCAAAAAATTCATGTGACTTGGTTTATTTATTTATTTTTTTAAAATAAATAAATCAATTTATTTATTTATTTTTGACTGCATTGGGTCTTTGTTGCTGCGCGTGGGCTTTCTCTAGTTGCGGCGAGTGGGGGCTTCTCTTCGTTGCGGTGTACGGGCTTCTCATTGCGGTGTCTTCTCTTGCTGCAGAGCATGGGCTCTAGGCACGTGGGCTTCAGTAGTTGTGGCTCACGGGCTCTAGACTGCAGGCTCAGTAGTTGTGGCCCACCGGCTTAGTTGCTCCACGGCATGTGAGATCTTCCCAGACCAGGGCTCGAACCCGTGCCCCCTGCATTGGCAGGTGGATCCTTAACCACTGCGCCACCAGGGAAGTCCATGACTTGATTTATTCGATATTCGCTTTATCGTGGTGGTCTGAAACTGAACCCGCGATATCTCTGAGGTATACCTTTATGTTAAGATTAAGATGGTGGGACAAGCATACAATTATGTACCTTGAGATGCAATGTAGCAGGAAGGACACAAGA